>NC_092389.1:55102976-55402976 GCF_030028105.1 Mobula birostris | reverse complement strand
TCACTGTCCTGCGTACGGGCTGCGTCACTGTCCTGCGTACGGGCTCCGTCACTGTCCTGCGTACGGGCTGCGTCACTGTCCTTTTACGGGCTCCGTCACTGTCCTGCGTACGGGCTGCGTCACTGTCCTGCGTACGGGCTCCGTCACTGTCCTGCGTACGGGCTGTGTCACTGTCCTGTGTACGGGCTCCGTCACTGTCCTGCGTACGGGCTGCGTCACTGTCCTGCGTACGGGCTCCGTCACTGTCCTTCGATTGGATGATAACGACGGGCCCCAGTAACAGGTGATCAACAGCGTTCCAGTTGACATTAGATTTTCCAGTGGGCGGCTTATCGAGCCAGTCATGTAGAGAGCTGAGGATGCTGAAGGTTTTATATATTGCGGGAATAAAATGGATGAGGGAGACTGTTTCTTAGCAGATAATGTTTTAAAGTGGCGAGACGGCAGAGCTAAACCTATGCTTCGATTTACAGGTAGCAAATAAACTTGAATCTTGTTTCTAGCAACGGAGATGCAACATACAGATGTTTACACCCCCATGTTGTGAGATAGATGTAAGAAGTAAAATAAATCTCATCTAATCGTATCTTAATTACAACCGACAAAAGAGGACGACACAGTGAAATGAAAGAGTTTTGCACGTTGTTGTGGCAATTTCAAACACATACTGATAAATAAATAGTTGCATTAAGACGGAGACGGGTATCATGTATGTTGCCGGCGAACGGCGGAGCTCGCAGGGAGAGCTGCAGCGACGCTAAAGACTTTGCTTTCATTTTTGGTGAACGTCTGAGTTTCTGTATTGATGTAGAATCAAATTTAGAACAATACGTGCTGGTAAAGCTGGAAGGTCGAGTGAAGCAAATGCAAGAAAAGTATAAATATTAAGTCTCAGTCGATTGGACATCATAAGTGAGTAACAATTTCAGAGAGAAACGAAATAAGAAAATGAAATATATGCTTAAACCTGACCAGGCTTCAAACACTCATCAGATGAGGCAGCATCTGTAACAAATGTTTCAAGAACAAAACACACACATACAATAGTAGCCAATTTCAGTTACTTACCAGGGATACCAATCGCTGCTAGTACAGGATAGTAAATACTCGCGATGTAGTAAATTGCTGGATATCCCATTTTCTGCGTGAGTTGATTATCAGTTGAAAATAGTCCAACTGCCGGTATCAACTGTTGATTGATTTGCAAGCTCTTATACAGGAGAAGAAAGTGGATTCTGACAATTAATCATACCACGTGGTTAGTCACATCAATGACAGTCCACTGAACAAACACTTCAGGTAAACTATTTATATACATTGTGTCATCGTGAAATTAAAATCTTACCGGCGGAATAATCAAAGAATAACAATTATATTTAATTTTGTTTATTCAGATCTTCAAACGAGAACGTTGTACTTTTTTTTTCTCGATAACACATCATTGGTGCGTTTCACGTAAAATAATCCTGAGTCTCAGTACTTTCACAACGTGGACTATCACTCTCGAATAATTATCAATAGTAGCAATAGCCGAAGCTCCTTAAGATTCTGAGGTTAAGGAAGGGCGTTCAGTTTTATTTTTCAATACAATATTTTCTTTTCACGGCAGGAGAATGTTCACACCTCTTTTCTGCTTTCAGATTGGTTTGGAGCCTCAATAGTGGTCAATCTGGATGAGAAGCAACTTCGATATTGATTAGATTAGTTATGTATCTCGAAGGTCACCTGCAGCTCTAAACTGATATGGGGGTAGAGGTGTCATCTGTGATTAATGTAAGAAATCGGTTTCATAAAACTATCTGCAAAAATAAATAGATTCAATACCATTTTTCCCATGGAACTGCAGTGTTTAACACAAAGTACTTGTATTTCTCCCACTAACATACTGATCCATTTCCCCTCTCTCCATTGACATTTTGTTGCCATTTCTTGCAGGTGTGTTATTTTCATATATTGTTCAGCACATTTTTTCCGTTATTATTTTGCAAATTTTAAAAGACTCAGAGTGTCCAATATGGGAAGACAAATTTCCTTACTGGATAAAAGACAGATTGCATTAATGACGAATGAATTTATATCCGCCACGTAAAATAACAATAACTTATACTCGCGCTGTCCCTGTGTTTGGGAAGTCCCATGCCTTCATTACACCTCTGATAAATCATTTCGGAACAGTTTTTGTTGTCTCCAGTCCCAGGTTATTTTATTATAGAATCTGTTTCTGACATATATTTTGTTTGGGTACTTCCACGACTTGATTATATCTACATGAAACACCGTACGACCAGTCACGTTGTCCAATGAAAGAAGGATTACTGTTTATAGTGTCTATGTTTCAACTTGTATCTTTTGGAAAAAATGAGTCTCTATGACATAAACAAACCGGCAGTTCTTTCGGTGAACTTTCCAGTTGATTTTGGACAAACGGCTCTTTCAACCTCCTTTCAGCAAATGGGAACTAACTCGTGTCTTATATCGGTCCAAATGTCCCTGCAGTATCAACAGTAGCGTTGCCTCTGGTGTCCTTTCTCCAGTTTCAATTCAATCAGGCCACAAGATATAGGAGCAGAATTATGTCATTTGGCCCATCGAGTCTTCTCCACGATTTCATCATTTTGCGAAACATGAGTACGTTCGGTAGATCTGCCATTTATTCATTGAATCTTGGAATCATGGGATTAGAGAGATTGAAATAAGTACATCCGCACGACTGGTCTTTATAGTCAAAACCCCTAGCTACGCTAATATCATGCCCGCTTGGCAGTCATATCCAGATACACCTATTCCGTCCATGTAACTTTACAAGAAATGGGCTAATAATATTCATGCAGCAGAATCAGTACAGGTAGAAAACAAAACAAAAATCCTAAACAAAGTCCTGATGTGGGCAGATAAATGACAGGTTGAATTTAATGTAAGAAAATGTAAAATGTTACATATAGGAAGTAGAAGTATTAGATATAAGTATACAATAAGAGTCTTGAGTAAGAGAGTGCATTGTATGAGATGGATTTGAGTCTTCTGGAAGACATCACTACCAACATCTAGGCAATGCACTGAAGCAATTCGGAAGGCTGATATAATGTCGGGCTATATAATGCGCTCAGAGGAGCTCAGAGCTAGGAACGTCTCCTTAAGCTGTTTCATGCATTTGTGAGGCCACGACTTGAGAACTGTGTACAATTCTGATCTCTATATTTAGTAAGGGATGTGAAGGCACTGGAAAGAGATCAGAGAAGGGTGACTACCCTCATTGCAGGACTGCAGGGTGTGAGCTATGCAGAAAGATTGAAAGAATTAAATCAATTTGGCCTAAGTTGACAGATAATCAGAGGAGATATGATGGAAGTGTTCAGAATCATTAAGGGTAGAGGTGAGTAGGATGCCAACTGCTAATTCAAAATTAATCCATCAGTTTGCCAATCGGCTTCTCCCCCCCGCCCCCACTCTCTCTCTCTATCTCTCTCTCTCTCTCCTCTCCCTCTCTCCCCTCCCTCTCTCCCTCCCCCTCCCTCGACACCCCCTCCCTCTCTCCCTCCCCCTCCCTCTTTCCCCCTCCCTCTCTCTCTCCCCTTCCTCCTCCCTGTTCCCTCCCTCTCTTCCTCTCCCCTCTTACTCTCTCTCTCCCTTTCTCTTCCCCTCCCTCTCCCTCTTCTCTCTTCCCTTTCTCTTCCCCCTCTCTCTCCCTCTCTTGCCTCCCTCTCTCTCTCTCCCTTCTCTCCTGACAATTTACCTCACGCTTGTCTTTCTCTCGTTCATTTCCAGCCGACATGCATCGGTTCATCTGCCAATTTCCAGTATCATTTTTTTGGATAATTTAACAGCCTGCCCATTCCTTTACAGACTGAAATATTTATTCTCGATTTCTTTTGACCTTTGACAGATTTGAGATACCCATTAAAGACTGTTACATTAGCAACGTGCCACACAAAATGCTGGAGGAACTCAGCAGAGTTCCTAGTGTTACCCTGGATTGCCAACATCTTCAGATGTTCGCGTGTTTGTACACTAGCAACGTGCTCAGTTTTCCGTTTCCATCCTGATCTCGGTCTCTCTATTGTATCTTTGTTCAAATCTGTGTTTGTGTATTTCCAATTGTGTTGACTTCATTACTTACATCCTTCATATACATGAGAAGTAAAAATATTTACGTTATGTCTCTGTCTAAATGTGCAATGTGAAATTTATAGTAACTTACAATAAAAAGAATGTACAACAAGACTCACTGTAACATAGAAATACATTTGTGCAATTGTGTGTGTGTGAGAGAGTGTGTGTGAGAGTGTGTGTGTGTGTGTCTGTGTGTGTGTCTGTGTCTGTGTGTCTGTGTGTGTGTGTGTGAGTGTGTGTGTGTGTGTGTGTGACCAGGAAGAAGCTGAAGGACTGTAGAACAGTTCAAAATGGGAAACTGCTGAGACAGAGGTAGGGATCGGTCAGTGTCGCTGGTCTCCGTTCAGAGATGAATAATTAGCCAACAAAAAGATGAAATCTGTACGTGTAGCTGCTTCGTGACAAAGCTCAGTCTTTGAAAGTAAATCTACCGGCCAAATTCCACCAGAGACGCTGCTGAGAAAACGCCAAAGAATTTTGAACTAATTGCCTCCATTCGCCCCAATAGATACAAAATAGTCAATGGTATTGAATTAAAGTGTTTGTTCAAGCAACTGTAACTAAAGTTAGTGAGGTGTATAACCGTGTCTCTGGAGACAGATCCTCTCTATAAATCAGGGCCGCTTGGAATGCATCAGCTGTCTGCCGGAGCTGTGAATGCAGGAGCAACAGAAATCACAGATTCACACTGAAATGATGTATCCGATCATCTGGCGGATAGAAGACATTTACTATCCTTTTATTTCTGCCTTTGGAATTCCCGGTAAGCCGCGGTGTCAGCTGCCGTGGGTGGATGTTGAAGTTCAATCCCAGTGATATTGATTGATTCTACCGCTGGTTTAAACTCTCACATTCCTGTCCCGGTATTTCGCATTTCAGGAGCGGGGTTGAAACACCGGGGCTATAGATGCTGGGATTTGGATCTAAAAACAAACCGCTGCAGGAATTCAGCGAATCAGCCAGTTTCTGTGGGACTGAGCGGGTCAGGCAGCGTTCCTCCAGCGGTTTGTGATTAATAATGGGATGTTCGGCTCTCTGCTTTTGGTCTTGTCGAAGCTGCACTTCACTTGCAGATATTGTGTTTATACAGCCCGCGGAGCTTATGCCAATTGATCGTCTGCATTTGAATGTGAGTGATTGTCTACTTAGGAGCACCAATCAATCCATCGACTGCAGTAACACTTTAGCAACTGTGAGGAGTTCCGGGTTGTAACACGAAACTGTCGTGGATTTTTAGTAAATGTCTGCGATATGACTGAATATAAAGCAGGTGATGGACAGCACAATGAAGTCGATGCTGAGTCAATTAACACACCCGCCGTGGCGCCTCATAGTTATCAATACTGTGAAATGTTTTATAATATATCTACATCTGACACGGTTCCGGACATCTGACTGCGGCACCGAGTTTGAATTCCTCTCCCCGCTTCCCTGTGCCGGATTCAGTGGGAGGCGTCATGTCTGTCTGTGAGGTTGTGTCAGGCTGCGCTGCATCTGTTGGAATCAGTCCATGTTCTGTTGTAAAGTCAGTGAGGTTCCGGAATAGGAAGCAAACTCGGGAATGCTGGAAACACGGAGTCCCAAGCAGCTTGTATGGGAAGAGAAACCGGTTAACACTTGTGTCAGGGGTCTCTCTGACAACAGTTCTGAAAGAGAGATACTTTAACTAATTTCCACATATTTTGTTTCGTCTGGATGAGTGTTTCCAGCATTTCCTGTTTTTATTCCGTCTTTCGGCTGTTCTGTCGCTGACAGGGATCTCCATGGAAGTTGTTGATTGTCTAATGGAAGAATCCCGCCATCAGCGTCCGGATTTATTCATTTCAGCCAGACGAGACGCGGAAGGTGCCGGTAGAAATTGTCCCATCAAGTATTGGCCCTGAGGAGGTAGTTACCCAGTTTTAGCTCTCCGCTGTCACTTCACGTTGATGAAATCAGTGAGGGAACCGTATTCAGACCATATTGACTTTATTTTACTGTGTAAACTCCTTCTCTGTCCCCGCCAGCTCTGCGCCCTCTCTCGACCCTCCCACCGCTAAATGCAGCAATGAAGTGGAAATATCACAGGATCCCATCAAACTGCCGCATTGGCTTCTGCTCAGTATTTTCTCAACTTGCTGTTCCTGTCTCTCTTCCAGCGAACTTGGTGACGATTATGATCCTGTCCTGGGGAAAGTGCGGTTGCTGAACTGGACTGCTGTGATTTATTTTCCCCGATCATTCCTGCTGATCACTCCTGTGTGCAGACTAGATCAATGGTTGATTTATGCGAGCACTGCGACCTCAGTCTGGCTGACTGTCGCTTTCACCGTCGATCGATTTGTGGCTATTTGCTGTGAGAAGCTGAAAACAAGATATTGCACCCAGAGAACGGCGGCTGTGGTTGTCGGGACAGTGAGTGTGCTGGCCTGTTTGGAGACTGTCCCCTCCGGCTTTGTATTTGGGCCTCGAGAAATAATTAATGGTGTTCCCTGGGATTGTGTTTATACACCGAGCTTCACAAACTCTCCCTCATGGGCGGCATTTGATATGTTTCATCTCATTTTAACCCCTTGTCTCCCATTCTTTCTGATTTTACTGTTCAATATTCTGACTGTCAGGCGGATTCTAGCGGCCAGTCGAGCCCGCAGGGGGCTCCGGGGACAAAAGAGTGGAGAGAATGACAAGGACCGGGAGATGGAGAACCGACGCAAATCCATCGTTTTGCTCTTCAGCATAACCGGTAGTTTCATACTGTTGTGGGGAACACGGGTGATATTTTCTGTCTATAAACGGATTTCAATGGCTTTTTTTGGTTCTGTCACGGATCCCCGTTACATCACCGGACACACAGCGGAAATGCTGCAGGTTCTCAGTCCCTGCACCAACACGTGTATTTACGCCGTGACTCAGAGCAAATTCCGAGAGGAACTAAAGAATGCGGTGAAATACCCGCTAAACCGGATTTTTAAATTCATAAAACATGAAAAATAAATACTGTAAAGTATTACAATTCAGCTGCCTTCATGCTCCCTATTCTCTCCCCCCACTTGTGTGTAAATGCAAACAACGCGATGAACAGAGTAACAGAACAAACACGAGAGATTCTGTATTCGCTCGAAATACAAAGCAACATACACAAAATCAGATCCTGATGAAGGGTCTCGCCACGAAACGTCGACTGTTTACTCTGTTCCTCACACAGAAAGCTGGAGGAATTCAGCAGGCCAGGCAGCAGCGATGGAGAAGAGTAGAATGTCAACTTCTTTATGACGAGTCCGCTGATCAGAGTCCTGTTAACTGTTTACTATTTTCCATCTTGTGTGTTGCTTTAGAGTGAAATAAATCTGTTTACTGCTGATCACTGGCCTCACCAGAGAAATCTCTTTTGCGCCTCACGTCCCGTCCTGTTAAATTGAGGCTTGGGGCGAACCTGCTGCCCGGTTCTGACAAAACCGCCTGATCGTGGAGTATATTTTCGTCTCTATCAACCACTCCTGCTCCCATTATAACATTTCCATTCCTTCACCCTGTTATTTTCCTGTTGTACAATTGAAGACAAAGTCCCGTCACCGTCACTTGTCTCTCTGTGAGAGATAGAGAGATGGAGAAAGTGAGCGCGAGCAGGAGGGAGCGCGAGGACTGAGGGCGCGGACGCGAGAGAGAATGAGACATCGCGAGGAAAGGGCGCGCGGGAGAGCACGCGAGGGAGAGCACGCGAGGGAGAGCGCGCGGGGGAGAGGGCGCGAGGGAGAGGGCGCGAGGGAGAGGGCGCGAGAGAGAGGGCGTGAGGGACAGGGCGCGAGGAAGATGTGGCGAGAGTGAGCGCGAGGGAATGGGCGTGTGAGAGAGGCAGAGGAAATAGAATGAGAGAGAGAGAGAGAGAGAGAGAGGGGGGAGAGAGGGAGAGAGAGAGAGAGAGAGAGAGAGAGAGGGGGGGGGGGGAGGGAGAGAGAGATGGAAAACAAAGGTGTGACATTCATTGCCGGATTTGTGGTTCCGCTCTATCACTGCGATTGGCTTCTTTAGAGGATGATAAGCATTATTTTTAATTATATACAGCTACTACTTTAGACATTAGTTATTTTGTTAGTTCTAAAATTTAAAATCCGACGTGTTTTAACAAATTGCGAGTTTCAATACGTGTGGAATCTCCTTTGTTTGCGAATGCATAAGTGAATTGCCTGAGCTGAATCAAAGAAGAATACAATGAATGAATTTTCAAACAATGTTCATTACAAACGGGTTATTAGAAAGCACATAAAGCAGGGGATGGAAATCTATGAATCACATGTAGCAAACATTCCAGCGGGGGCACAGACAGGAGTATGTGTGCAAATGAGTGAGATTGCAGGATGGTGTGTTACCCTAATCACTCCAGGGCCAAAGATGTCTCTGAGAATGTACAGGCCATTCTGAAAAGGCCCGGTGAGCAGCCAGAGGTTGTGCTCCTTATTAGAACTAACAACAGAGAGACAAGTTTTTACAAAGAGAATGTACGGAGTTGGGTAGAAAGTTAGGAAAATATGAACTCTCGGGTGGTGATTGCAGGATTCTTTCAGGTGTCACATGCTTGCGAGGTAAGATATGGTAAGTTGGTACACTTAAATATGTGGCTAACAATCTGGTTCAGGAGACAGGGCTTCAGGAACACAGATCATTGGTCCCTCTTCCAGGATAGGTGCGACTGGTGTCAGGAGGATGGGTTACAGTGAAGGGAACGTAATATTCTCACAGGGAAGCTTTCTGGAGACACCCTGATGATTCTTATCATGTGGCATGTGGAGGGGGTGTTGGGATCCAGAGCGACAGCTCAGTAAGTAACATTGAGCGGAAAGTACAGATGAAGTCGAGGAACCCTAAAGGGAAGTCAAGATGGGCACGTTAATGAGCACGGTGGCACTGGAGGGCAGAAGTGAGTTTATTTCAGAGCAGGATGTAGAACAGTGAAATCAGATGTACGTAGCGCCTGGATTAGTACATGGCACCGTGCTTCATCCATTACACAGGTCTGGTTGGGAGAAAGGCAGGACTGGTATCGAAACACTCCAGGATTCATGTGATTCAGACAGTGCAGAGGGAGGTAAATGAGGGTGGGGAGCTACGTTGCTGATCAGGCACAACATCACAAGATGGAGGTCATCCCGGAGACTCACCCAGTAAATCAATGTGTGTAGAACTCAGGAATAAGAAAGGTGCGATCACTGTGACGGGATTATACAGCATGCCTACCGCATGAACACTGCACTCTCACACTGTAGAGGTACAGAATCAAAGCCACACTCGCACACTGTATCGGAGACTGATAGGTACAGAATGAACTCTACACTCTCACACTGTATGCAAGACTGACAAGTACACAATTTTCACCACACTCTCACACTGTAGCATAGACTGACGGGTACATAATGTACTCCACGGTCTCGCACTGTATCGGAGACTGACAGGTACAGAATGAACTCTGCACTCTCACACTGCAGCATAGACTGACAGGTACAAAATGAACTCCACACTCTCACACTCTAGCATTTGCTGACAGGTACGTAATGAACCCCACATCCCACACTGTATCGGAGACTGACAGGTACAGAATGAACTCCACACTCTCGCCCTTTATCGGAGACTGACAGGTACAGAATGAACTCCACACTCTCACACTGTAGCACAGACTGACAGGTACAGAATGAACTCCACACTCTCACGCTGCAGCACAGACTGACAGGTACAGAATGAAATCGGCGCTCTCACACTGTATCGGAGACCGACAGGTATGGAATGAACTCCACACTCTCATACTGTAGCAAAGACTGGCAGGTAGAGACTGAAATCTGCACTTTCACATTGTAGATTAGATTGACAAGTACAGAATGACTCCCACACACTCACACTGTATCGGAGACTGATAGGTACAGAACGAACTCTGCACTCTCCCGCTGTAGCATAGAATAACTGGTACACAATGTACTCCACCGTCTCGCACTGTATCGGAGACTGACAGGTACAGAATGAACAGTGCACTCTCACACTGTAGCACAGACTGACAAAGACACAATGAACTCCACACTCTCACATTGTAGCACAGACTGACAGGTACAGAATGAACTCCACACATTCACACTGTATCGGAGACTACAGGTACCTAATGAGCTCCACACCCTCACACTCTAGCATAGACTGACAGGTACAGATTTATATCGACACTTTCACTCTGCATCGGAGACGAACAAGTCCAGAGTGAACTCCACACTCTCACAATGTATCCGAGACTGACAGGTACGGAATGACCTCCACACGCTCACAATGTAGCTTAGACTGACAGGTACAGAATGAACTCCACATTCTCACACTGTAGCATTTACTGACAGGTACAGAATGAACTCCACATTCTCACACTGTAGCATTTACTGACAGGTACAGAATGAACTCCACGCTCTCACACTGTAGCATTTACTGACAGGTACAGAATGAACTCCATGCTCTCACACTGTAGCATTTACTGACAGGTACAGAATGAACCCCACACTCTCACACTGTAGCATTTACTGACAGGTACAGAATGAACCCCACACTCTCACACTGTAGCATTTACTGACAGGTACAGAATGAACCCCACACTCTCACACTGTAGCATTTACTAACAGGTACAGAATGAACCTCACATTCGCAGAATCAGGATCGGAATCAGGGTATTTATCACTGGCGTGTGACGTGCGGTTTGTTCAATTAGTAACAACAATTGAATGTAATGCATAATAAAGAAGAAATAATAATAATAAGGAATATGAAAATAATTATAGTAAATGAAAAAAGAAATCAATTACAGTATACGCATATTCAATAGATTTAAAAACATGCTAACTCAGAGATACTGTGTATTAAAAGAGCTTGAAGTATTGTGCAAAGATTCATTGTCCGTTGAGGAATCGAATGGTAGAGGGGAAGAATCTGTTCCTTAATCGTTGACTGTGTGTCGTCAGGCTTCTGTACCTCTTACCTGATGGTAGCAGTGGGAAAGGGACATGCCCTGGGTGTTGGAGGTCCTTAATAAAGGACGCTGCCTTTCTGAGATACTCTTCCTAAAAATGTACTGGCTGCTTTGTGGGCTAGTACCCGAGATGCAGCTGACTAGATTTGCAACGTTCTTCAGCTTTTTTTCGGTCCTGTGCACAATGTAGCACAGGCCAGGAGATACAGGAGGAACACCACAATCCTGCAATCTATGCATCTGTTTCTGGCTGTCTTTCTGCCTGCTTAACCTATCTATTTGTCACTTTGCCTAGCGGTTTCTCTCTCCCTCGCTATCTTACTTCTTACATTTTATTTCATGGTTCTCTTTATCTCGTTCATTTCCAGCCACGCTTCACCTATTCATCCTCAATTTCCAGTTTTTTTTCTGTATTATTTAACCGTCTGCCCATTCCTCTGCATAGTAAATATTTCTTCTCAATTTCTTTTGAACTTTGACAGATTCATGATGCTCATACATCGGCAAACACCAGACTGTTACATCAGCAACATGACACACAAAATGCTGGAGGAACTCAGCAGAGTTCCTTGTGTTGACCCGGATTTCCAACATCTTCAGATTTTCCTGTGTTTGTGCATTAGCAACGTGCTCATTGTACCGTTTCCATCCTGATCTCGGTCTCTCTATTGTATCTTTGTTCGATTCTGTGTTTGTGTATTTCAAATTGTATTGACTTCATTACGTACGAGCTTTATATACATGAGAAGTACAAATCTTTGTTTTTTCTCTGTCTAAATTTGCAATGTGCAATTTATAGTGACTTACAATAAACATTATGTACAATAGGACAGTCACTATAACATAGAAATACATTTGTGCAATTGTTTCTGTGTGTGTGTGTGTGTGTGTGTGTGTGTGTGTGTCACCAGGAAGAAGCTGAAGGACTGAAGGACGGTTCAAAATGGGAAACTGCAGGGACAGAGGTAGGGATCGGTCAGTGTCGCTGGTTTCCGTTCAGAGATGAATAATTAGCCAACAAAAAGATGAAATCTGTAAGTGTAGCTGCTTCGTGACAAAGCTCAGTCTTTGAAAGTAAATCTACCGGCCCATTTCCACCAGAGACAATGCTGAGGAAATGCCAAAGAATTTTGATGCATTTGTCTCCAATCGCCGCAATATTTACAATAGAGACAATGGTATTGAATTAAAGTAGTTGTTCAAAGGTCTGTAACTGAGAAAGTTGGTGAGGTGTATACCCGTGTCTCCGGAGACAGATCCTCTGTATAAATCAGGGCCGCGTGGAATGCATCAGCTGTCTGCCGGAACTGGGAGTACAGGAGCAACAGAGATCACAGCTGCTCACTGGAATGGTGTATCCAGTCATCTGGCGAATACAAGGCGTTTACTATCCATTTATTTCTGCCTTTGGAATTCCCGGTAAGCCGCAGTGTCAGCTGCCGTGGGTGAATGTTGAAGTTTAATCCCAATGACGTGACTGATTCTGCCACTGGTTTAAACTCTCACATTCCTGTCCCGGTATTCCCCATTTCAGGAATGGAGTGGAAACACCGGGACTACAGATGCTGGGATTTCTATCTAAAAGCAAACCGCTGCAGGAAATCAGCCAATCAGCCACTTTCTGTGAGACTGAGCGGGTCAGGCAGCGTTCCTCCAGCGGTTTGTGTTTCATAATGAGATGCATTTGCAAATATTGTGTTTATACAGCCGGCCAAGCTTATGCCAATTGATCGTCTGCATTTGAATGTGAGTGATTGTCCACTTCGGAGCACCCATCAATCCAATGGATTTTTAGTAAATGTCTGAGATATGACTGAAGAGAAAGCAGATAATGGACAACACAGTGAAGTCGATGCTGTCAATTAACACAACCGACGCTTGCTTCATAGTTATCAATACTGTGAAATGTATTCTATTATATCTACACCTGACACCGTTACAGACATCTGACTCCGGCACCGAGTTCGCTGCTGGACGTTGAATTCCTCTCCCCTGCTTCCCTGTGATGGGTTCAGTGGGAGGCGTCATGTCTGTCTGTGAGGTTGTGTCAGTCTGCACAGTATCTTTTCGAATCAGTCAGTGTTCTGTTGTAAAGTCAGTGAGGTGGTAAATGCTGGAACCGGAAACAAACTCTGGGAATGCTGGAAACACTGAGCCCCAAGCAGCTTTTATGGGAACAGAAACCAGTTAACACTCGTGTCCGGGGTCTCTCTCAGAACAATCCTGCGGAGAGATACTTTAACTGTTTCCCACATATTCTGTTTCGCCTGGGTGAGTGTTTTCAGCATTAACTGTTTTTGTTCCGTCCTTCGGCTGTTCTGTCGCTGACCAGGATCGCCATGGAAGTTGCTAATGGACGAACGGAAGAATCTCGCCATCAGCGTCCGGGTTTATTCAATTCATCAGGATTAGACGCGGAAAGGGCCGGCAGAAAATGTTCCATCCAGTATTGACCCTGAGGAGGTAGTTACCCAGTTTTATCTTTCCGCTGTCTCTTCACATTTCGCTCATCAGTAAGGAATCTGTATTCAGACCATATTGATAATCTTTTACAGTATGAGCTCCTTCTCTCTCTCCGCCAGCTCTATGCCCTCTCTCAATCTTCCCACCGTTAAATACAACAATAAAGTGGAAATATTACAGGCTTCTGCTCAGTATTTTCTCAACTTGCTGTTCCCGTCTCTCTTCCAGCGAACGTGGTGGGGATTGTGATCCTGTCCCGGGGAAAGTGCGGTCTCTCCAAATGTGTCACTCGCTACCTGGTCGGAATGGCAGCGGCCGATCTCCTGGTCGTTATCTCGCATTCGCTGCTGAGCTGGACTGCTCTGATTTATTTTCCCCGATCGATCCTGTTCATCACTCCTGTGTGCAGAGTCATTCTATGGTTGATTTCTGCGAGCACTGTGATCTCAGTCTGGCTGACTGTCGCTTTCACCGTCGATCGATTTGTGGCGATTTGCTGTGAGAAACTGAAAACAAAATATTGCACCGAGAGAACGGCGGCTGTGGTTATCGGGACAGTGAGTGTGCTGGCCGGTTGGGAGACTGTACCCTGGGGCTTTGCATACGGACCTGGACAAATAATTGATGGTGTTCCCAGGGGTTGTGTTCCTACACCGAGCTTCACAAACTCTGCCTCATGGGCGGCATTTGAAATGTTTCACCTAATTTTAACCCCTTGTGTCCCATTCTTTCTGATTTTGCTGTTCAATATCCTGACGGTCAGGCGGATTCTAGCAGCCAGTCGAGCCCGCAGGGGGCTCCGGGGACAAAAGAGTGAAGAGAATGACAGGGACCGGGAGATGGAGAACCGACGCAAATCCATTGTTTTGCTCTTCAGCATAACCGGTAGTTTCATACTGTTGTGGGGAACAAGGGTGGTATTTTCCATCTATCAACGGATTTCAAAGGTTTT
The DNA here is from genome assembly GCF_030028105.1 of Mobula birostris. Lineage (NCBI taxonomy): Eukaryota > Metazoa > Chordata > Chondrichthyes > Myliobatiformes > Myliobatidae > Mobula > Mobula birostris. The sequence continues at coordinate 55,388,487 of NC_092389.1, read as the reverse complement.
CTTTTATCCTGCTACGGATCCCCGTTACATCACGGGACAGACAGCGGAAATGCTGCAGGTTCTCAGTTCCTGCACCAACACGTGTATTTACGCCCTGACTCAGAGCAAATTCCGAGAGGAAATGAAGAATGTGGTGAAATACACATTGAATTTGATTTTGAAACTCATTAAACATTAGAAATAAATGTTGTAAAGTATTACAGTTCAGCTGCCTTCATGCTCCCTATTCTATCCCCTCACTTGTCGGTAAATGGAAACAATGTGATGAACAGAGTAACAAAACAAACACGAGAGAATCTGCATTCGCACGAAATACAAAGCAACACACACAAAATCAGATCCTGATGAAGGGTCTCGCCACGAAACGTCGACTGTTTACTCTTTTCCTCACACAGAAAGTTGGAGGAACTCAGCAGGCCAAGCAGCATTTCTGGAAAAGAATAAACTGTCAGCGCTTCGCGTCAAGATCCTTCACCAGAGTCCTGTCAACTGTTTACTCTTTTCCCGTTTTGTGCGAAGGAGAGAGCGAATGAGACATCGCGAGGAAAGGGCGCGCACGACAGCACGTGAGGGAGAGGGCGCCACGGAGACGACGCTAGAGTGACCGTGAGGGAGAGGGCGCCACGGAGACGACGCTAGAGTGACCGTGAGGGAGAGGTTGCGAGGAAGACGTCGTGAGAGTGAGCGCGATGGAATGGGCGTTTAGTAGAGGCAGAGGAAATAGAATGAGAGAGAGAGAGAGAGAGATTGAAGTGACTAAGACTTCGTGAGCGAGGTAGGGAGAGAGAGAGAGAGAGAGAGAGACAGAGAGACAGAGACAGAGAGAGGGAGAGGAAGAGGGTGAGGAAGAGGGAGATAGACAGACAGATAGATAGATAGATAGACAGATAGATAGATAGATAGATAGATAGATAGATAGATAGATAGATAGATAGATAGATAGATAGAAAACAGGCTGTGTGACATTGCCGGATCTGTGGTTCCACTCTATCACTGAGATCGGCTGGTTTAGTGGATGATAAGTATTATTTTGAATTATTTACAGCTACTACTGTAGACATTAGTTTTTTTTTTGTTCTGTATTAAAATACTATGAGTTCTAACAAATTACCTGGTTTAAACACGTGTGGAGTCTCCTTTGTTTGCGAATGCATCAGTAAATTGCCTGAGCTGAATCAAAGAAGAACACAATAAATGATGTTTAAAATAATGTTCATTACAAACAGGCGATGAGAAAGCACCTAACTTCATGGGATGGAAAGGTATGAATCAGATGTAGCAAACATTTTAGCGGGGGACACAGACAGGAGTATCTGTGGAAATGAGTGAGACGGCAGGGTGGTGCGTTACCCTCATCAGACCATGACCAAGGATGTCTCTGAGACAGTTCGGGCCATTCTGAAAGGGCAGGGTGAGCAGTCGGAGGTTGTGATTCTTATTAGAACTAATAACAGAGAGACAATGTTTTGCAAAGAGAATTAAGGGAGTTGGGCAGAAAGTTAGGAAATAGGAACTCTTGCGTGGTGATTACAGGATTCCTTCAGATGCCACATGCTTGCGATATAAGATATACTAAGTTGGTACACTTAAATATGTGGCTAATAATCTGGTGCAGGAGGGAGAGCATCAGGAAATAAGATCATTGGTCCCTCTTCCAGGATAAGCGGGACTGGTGTCAGGAGGATGGGTTACAGTGAAGGGGATGTAATATTCTCACAGGGAGGCTTGCAGGAGACACGATGATGATTTTTATCATGTGGCATATGGAGGGGGTGTTGGGATCCAGAGCTACAGGTCAGTAAGTTGCAATGAGCGGAAGGTAGAGATGAGGTCGAGAAACCCTAACAGGAAGTCAAGATACGGCCAGGCTGATGAGCACAGTGGCACCGGAGGGCAGGCGTGCGTTTATTTCAGAGCAGGGTGTGCAACAGTGAAAGCGGATGTACTGAGAGCCTGGATTAGTACATGTCACCGTGATTCATCCATTACAGAGATCTGGTCGAGAGAAGAGCAGCACTGGTATCGAAACATTCCAGGATTCATGTGATTCAGACAGTGCAGAGGGAGGTAAATGAGGGTGGGGAGCTATGTTGCTGATCAGGCACAATGTCACAAGGTTGAGGTTATCCCGAAGGCTCATCCAGTCAGACAATGCAGGTAGAACTGAGGAATAAGAAAGATGCAATCACTGTGATGGGATTATAGTGCGGGCCTCCCGATAGACAGTAAGAGAGAGGGACAGATATGTCAGCAGGTTATGGGCTGATGTGAAAACAACAGAGTAGCTGTAGTTGGTAAATAGTCTCCCCAGAATGACTGAGACTTCCTCATTGCCTGATACTTGGATGGGGCATTATTTGTTCGTTGTGCTCAGGAACGTTTCCGGAGAGAGTATGTAGATGATCCACCAGGGAGGGGGACATACTTGACATAGTATTGGTAAATGAGCCTAGCGAGATATCTGAAATTCCACTGGGAAAGATTTAAGGATTATAATTCTGAAGAGTTTCAGCTAGTTATTGAATAAGGATGAGACTGAACCTGAAGGTGGATGAATGTAAGTTTGTGGAAGAATTGGGCAGGTGTCATAGAGAGTAGTCTGGGAGCTGATGTTACTGGTTGTTACTGCATGGAGCTGATGTTAGCTGTTGTCTGACATGTGAGAGTCACGTACAGCCCAGCCGGTCAGAATTTATTAGTTCCCTGTCCCTGTGAGGAGGGTAGAGAGGGACAGGGATGGTCAGGAACTTAGGGTGATGAGGAATATTGTATTTGTTTAAAAATGTAAGAGGAGTCATGTGCAAGGACGAGGATGATGAAATTGGACAGGGTCTTGGAGGAACATACAGGGAACAAGAAAGAAGTCACACAGTGAATCAGGAGAGTGAAGAGTGACCAGGAAATGTCCTCATTCAGGAGGATCAATGGAAATCCCAAGGCATCTTATGCATACACAGAAAGAACAGTTGAGTGGGAAGAGGACAGGACCACTCAAGGACAAAGGTGGGAGTTTACACCCGGAGGCAGAGTTAGCATGTGAGGTAGTAAATGAACACTGGTGTTCACTCAGTGTACAAGGAGGAAAGCGTGATGAGAAAGGCGGTATGGCGATATTTTCCAGCATGTTCATACTAAAGAGGAGGTGCTGTTGGGTCTCTCAGACCATTTAGATGGGTAAGTCCTTTGGGGGATTTAGACCATTGGGGGGCACAGACCACATGCAGTTAAATGTGATGTTTAAACTGCTGGCACCGTACTGTAAGAACAGAAATCTTAACAACATCTGACCCGTACTGTAAGGGAACGGAATGGTCTATCTCTGGTATAAGCATATCCTGTACATGTGACTGCACAAGAATAATCAACGTTTGACTACAGGGACAGTGAACTTCACAATATCTAGAGCTTCACTACCAGGACACAGAACAATAAAACTCACAGCACTGTGCAGTGAGCACACGGTCCTGTACACACCCAGCACTGTACTCCACCGTTAAACACTTCAAGGACAGGGAACTGTACAAACGTGATATTGTACTGCAATTCATGAACACTATCTATCCCCTCAGTCCCACTGGACATCTCTTAGGATGTAACAGAGAGTTGACAAAGGAGAACCTTGAATGATGTCTGCTTCAATTTGCAAAGGTTTTTGAAATGCTGCTGGCAGAAAGAGAAACAGAAACGTAGGCAGGTTCTGTAAAGTTGGAAAGACTAGTATGTGGCTGTAATTTCCCTAACATTTACTCAGATTTTCTTAGTGTAGAGGCTCCGAGGAGTGGAATTTGTTGGCATCCTGCAAATACTTACCAGCATTTACAGCCTATACTATGTCAGTTTCAGCAGATTTAGCGTGTGATCTAAAACTTTGATAATGTTCTCTAGATATTTAAGAAGAATAGCCTGACTGGTCTGGTTTAGAAACACCAACGCCCTTGAATGCAATAACAATTGAAATGCTGTGGATGCAGCCAGTCCATCACAGGTAAAGCCCTCCTCACCACTGAACACATCTACAAGGAGCGCTGTCACAGGAAAGCTGCATCCACATTCAAGGACCCCATCATCCAGGCGATGCTCTCTTCTCCATGCTGCCATCAAGAAGGAGTTACAGGAGCCTCAGGCCCCACAGCACCAGGTTCAGGAAAAGCTATTAAACCTCAACGATCAGGCTTTGGAAGCAGAGGGGATAATGTCACTCAGCACAACAATGAACTCGCTCTCAGGGAATCCACAGCTCATGTTCTTGATAGTTACAGCATATTTATCATCCGTTTTGCTTTGGTTTTTGTTTACTTACACAATTTAGTCGCTTTGTTGTATTTTCTACATTGGTGGGTTGGTCAGTCTTTGATGTGCGCAGTTTTTCATTGATTCCTCTGTGTATCTTTGTACTTACTGTGCATGCCCGCATAAATTTGTACTTTGACAATAAATTTACTTTCAACATTGAACTTCACAGAGAGTATCTTGGGAGGATAGGTGGAGTAAGATAGGACTTTTCTCTTTGGCAGGAAGCAGGATGAGGGGGAACTTGTTGGAGGTATACAAAATGACAGGAGGCATCAGGTAAGTGGACACCCAGAGAATGTTTCCCAAAGGGAAAGTCCCTAAAACAAGGAGGCCCAATTTTAAGGTGATTGGAGAAACATGTTGGGGGGGGGGGCGGGGGGTTGAATGTCTGAGGATAACTTTTAAACACAGAAACTGTGTGGAGTTCACTGCTAGGGATGGTGGTAAAGGCAGATGCATTAGGGACACTGAACAGTCCTTGCACTGGGCATGACCCGTGTAATTGATGAGTTTCAGTGGGAGACCATTTTGATAACAGTCATCCTCAGAGAAGGGCATAATCTTGGAGGAATTTACTGAACTAAGGGCAGCTAATGATCACCTCCCACCTTGTACGTCCTGCTCACCTTCCACCACTTTCTTATCCTGACCTCTCATTTCTTTTTCCCAGTCTCTGGAAAGGGGCTCTGCCCGAAATGTTGACAGTTTACTATTTTCCATAGATGCCGAGTTTTCCCAGTATTTTGTGCGTGTTGCAAGCTTATGAGAAGCATGGTAGGTAGGATCTGGGGAGAGCAGAGACTGGGAGCGGCTGTAACTCACACCTGACCTGTGAGAGTTATTTAAAGCTGAGTGGTTCAAAATCCAAATGGTTTATATGAGGGGGAAAGATTAGAATCCAGATCTAAGAACATTGCATGATCGGGAATGTTGTAAATGCAGTCAAGAAGGAAAAGGAATGATAAGGAATGTTTAGAAAGTGGAAATTAGACAATGCCCTTGATGGATGTGCAGCAATATGCAAATTAAAAGGATAATCTGCAGTGCTGAAAGATGGTAAGGGACAGGGACTGATTTTGCTAAATAAGCCTGGAGAGAGGGTGGCCATTTCTAAATTTCAAAAAGGAGGACATTGCACATATGGTCATAGGTTACCTTATTTACACAGTGCGTTTCAACTTTTTTTTAAATAAAATTTAAACCGTATTGCAAAAACAACAAGTGCAAATGGATGATCACTTATTTTATTAAATAAAAAATCTAACATGATCCTTCTTTTGCCTATATAAATCCAGAAAAAACCTATCCGTTTCATCATTAATCAGTGATTTTCTGCCAGAGCCCTTTTTCCTATTCAATGATTCATCATTCTGCATATGACATACAAGTATTCATACAGTATCAATAAAGAATTGAGAGAAATGAATCATCATTTTACTCCTGCTGAAGCAGATATGCTAACCAAATTAACTTACTTCACAAACTAAAGGAAGTAGCCTACTTAGGCCTACCATGGACTGCCAGATACGGATGTCTATGTATATATATTTATTTCTGCCCTTTACTTGCCATTTCCAGGAGTTTTCTGTTGGCCAGGAGTTTTTTTTGTACATGGCTGGACACTCTTCTGAGAAGTTGTTACACATTTGGAGCTCTGCTTTGACTGAGTCCACTTGCAGACGGTTTCTCTCGTTCCTCCAAGCTGAGGTCATCATTGAAGAAACCCGTTCTGTGTGAGCATTGCTGCATGGAATCGGGAGATGTAAGCACTCACCTTCTTCAGGTTTGTAAAAGAGACCTCGGATTTTCTGAACAGCTTGACGTGCCTTTCGGACGTGCTGACGTCACTCGTACTCTGCGCATGAGTAGTAGTGACAACGGAAGCTCCACACAATAAAAATATATTAACGGGTGTTTTCTCTCTCACTTCCCACTGTTTCAAGTATATCTGAGGTAATTATGTAAGTTTCTTTGTCAGACCCAAAAAAAAAGGAGGACAAATTAACGTCCGGCTCGAGGTGGCGCAGGACGGAGGACAGAGTGTTCAAAAGCCGGAATGTCCGGCCTCCCTATCTGGAGGGAACATCTTGTCTATACATTAAAATCATAAGGGGCACTGTAGAGAAAGCAGGGAAGTAGCCAACTCAGTGGTGGAGGAGTGAAAGTATGCTTGGAGCCGGAATAAGTGACCAAATCACATTTCACATCAGTATTCAATAGGCAATAGACAATAGATGCAGGACTGGGCCATTCGGCCCCTCCAGCCAGCACCGCCATTCACTGTCATCATGGCTGATCATCCACAATCAGTATCCAGTTCCAGCTTATCCCCATGACCTTTGATTCCGCTATCTTTAAGAGCTCTGTCCATCTCTTTCTTGAAAATATCCAGAGACTTAGCCTCCACTGCCTTCTGGGGCAAAGCATTCCGCATATCCACTACTCTCTGGGTGAAAAAGATTTTCCTCAACTCTGTTCTAAATGGCCTACCCCTAATTCTTAAACTGTGGCCTCTGGTTCTGAACTCACCCATCAGCGGGAACATGCTTCCTGCCTCCAGCGTGTCCAATCCCTTGATAATCTTATATGTTTCAATAAGATCCCCTCTCAGCCTTCTAAACTCTAGTGTATACAAGACCAGTCGCTCCAATCTTTCAACATATGACAATCCCGCCATCCCGGGAATTAATCTTGTGAAGCTACACTGTGATCCCTCAATAGCAAGAATGTCCTTCCTCAAATTTAGAGACCAAAAGTGCGCACAATATTCCAGCTGTGGTCTTACCGGGACCCTGTACAGCTGCAGAAGGACCTTTTTGCTCCTATACTCAATTCCCCTTGTTATGAAGGCCAGCATGCGGTTAGCTTTCTTCACTGCCTGCTGTACCTGCGTGCTTCTTTTCAGTGACTGATGTACAGAAACACTCAGATCTCGTTGTACTTCCCTTTTTCCTAACTTGACTCCATTTAAATAATAATCTGCCTTCCTGTTCTTACCACCAAAGTGGATAACCTCATATTTATCCACATTAAACTGCATTTGCTATGTATCCGCCCAATCACCCAGCCTGTCCAAGTCACCCTGCATTCTCATTACATTCTCCTCACATTTCACACTGCCACTCAGCTTTGTGTCATCTGCAAATTTGCTAATGTTACTTTTAATCCTTCCATCCAAATCATTAATGTATATTGTAAACAGCTGCGGTCCTAGCACTGAACCCTGCGGTGCCCCACTGGTCACCGCCTGCCATTCCGAAAGCGACCCGTTAATCGCTACTCTTTGTCTCTTGTCAGCCAGCCAATTTTCATTCCATGTCAGGACTCTGCCCCCAATACCATGGGTCCTAATTTTGCCCACTAATCTCCTATGTTGGACTTTATCAAAGGTTTTCTGAATGTCCAAATACACTATATCCACTGGCCCTCCCTTATCCATTTTCATAGTTACATCCTCAAAAAATTCCAGAAGATGAGTCAAGCACGATTTCCCCTTCGTAAAACTATGCTGACTGGGACCGATCCTGTTCCTGCATCCAAAAGTGTCGTAATTTCATTTTTATAATTGACTCCAGCATCTTTCCCACCACTGACATCAGGCTAACCGGTCTATAATTCTCTGTTTTCTCTCGCCCTCCTTTCTTAAAGAGAGGGACAACATTAGCCACCCTCCAATCCACAGGAACTGATCCTCAATCTATTGAACATTAGAAAATGATTACCAATGCGTCCACGATTTCTAAAGTCACCTCCTTAAGTACCCTGGGATGCAGACCATCAGGTCCCGGGGACTTACCAGCCTTCAGACCCAACAGTCTATCCAGCACCATTTCCTGCCTAATATAAATTTCCTTCAGTTCATCTATTACCCGAGGTCCTTTGGCAACTGCAATATCTGGGAGATTGTTTGTGTCTTCCCTTGTTATCCAAAGTACCTGTTCAACTCGTCTGCCGTTTCCTTGTTCCCCATAATAAATTCACCCGTTTCTGTATTTAAGTGCCCAGTTTTGGTCTTAACTACTTTTTGTTCCCTTTCGCATACCTAAAGAAGCTTTTACTATCCTCCTTTATATTCTTGGCTAGGTTACCTTCGTACCTCATTTTTTTTTCTCCGCGTATTGCCTTTTTAGTTACCTTCTGTTGCTCTTTAAAAGTTTCCAAATCCTCCAGCTTCCCACTTATCTTCGCTAAGTTATACTTCTTCTCCTTTATTTTTATACTGTCCATTACTTCCCTTGTCAGCCACGGCCTCCCCTTACTCCCCTTAGGATCTTTCTTTCTCTTTGGAATGAACTGATTATGCACCTTCGGCATTATTCCCAGAAAAACCTGCCATTGTTGTCCCACTGTCATCCCTGCTAGGGCGCTGTTCCATTGAACTTTGGCCAGCTCCTCCCTCTTATCACCATAGTTCCCTTTGTTCAACTGTAATACTGACACTTCCGATTTTCCCTTCTCCTTCTCAAATTGTAGATTAAAGCTTATCATATTATGGTCACTACCTCCTAATGGCTGCTTTACCTCGAGGACCCTGATCAAATCCGGTTCATTGTTCAACACTAAATCTAGAATTGCGTTCTCTCTCAAAGGCTCCAGTACAAGCTGTTCCAAGAATCCATCTCGGAGGGGCTCCACAAACTCCCTTTCTTGGGGTCCAGTACCAACCTGGTTCCTCCAGTCTACCTGCATGTTGAAATCCCCCATAAAAGCTGTAGCATTACTTTAGCGACATGCCAGTTTTAACTCTTGATTCAACTTACATCCTATATCCAGACTACTGTTTGGGGGCCTGTAGATAACTCCAATTATGATCTTTCTACCCTTAGAATTTCTCAGCTCCATCCATACTGACTCTACGTCTGCTGATTCTATGTTCCCCCTCGCAAGGGACTGAATATCATTCCTCACCAACAGAGTCACCCCACCCACTCTGTCCATCAGTCTGTCCCTTCGATAGGACGTATACGTTGAATATTCATTTCCCAGGCCCTGTCCACTTGAAGCCATGTCTCTGTTATTCCCACAACATCATACTTACCAATTTCCAACTGTGCCTCAAGCTTATCCACTTTATTTCTTATACTCCGTGCATTCATATACAATACTTTTAATTCAATACTCCCCTCACCTCCCATATCAATTCCGGTTTCGCTTGGCCATACTGTACGATCCCTTCTTGAGCTTTCTGCTCTGTTGATTCTGCTGTCGTTCTTAACTTTTCTTATTCTGACTTTCCCTTTATCTCCATCCTTATATTTCCAGTTCGTCCCCTCCCGCCCCGCCCCCCGCCCCACTACTTAGTTTAAACACACCCGTGTTTCAGAGGCAAACCTGCCTGCCAGAATGCTGGTTCCCCGCTTATTAAGGTGCAACCCGTCCCTTTTAAACAATTCATCCTTACCCCGAAACATACCCCAGTGGTCCAAGAATGTAAATCCTTGCTTCCTGCACCAGTTACTCAGCCACACATTCAGATCCATTATCTCCCTGTTCTTGCCCACTCCAGCACGGGGAACTGGAAGCAAACCGGAGATAACCACCCTGGAAGTCCTGCTTTTCAGCCTTCTCTCGAGTTCTCTGAAGTCGCGCTGTAGAATGTCTTTCCTCTTCTTCCCCACGTCATTTGTGCCGACATGCACCACCACTTCCGGATGTTCACCTTCACTCTTGAGGATGTCCTGCAATCGGTCCATGACATCCTGGATCCCGGCACCAGGGAGGCAACACACCATCCTTAAATCTCGCCTGTTGCCTCAGAAACCCCTTTCTGCACCTCTCACTATGGAGTGCCCTACTACCACGGCTCTGCCTGACGTCTCTCCTCGGCTTTGCTTCAGCGCCAGTTGTTGACTGGCTGACCTGACCGCCTCTCAGGCTGGCAGTGTCTTCTGTCCCGACAGCTTCCAAGAGGGTGAACCTGTTTACGAGAGGTACATCCCCCGGGGTCTCCTGTACTTCAAACATCCTTTCCTTCCTCATCGTCGCTCCTCTTCTCTCTTCCGCTATCCTCGATGTAACGACCTCGCTGTAGGTCCTGTCCAGAAATCTCTCGTTTTCCCGGATGAAGCTGAGGTCATCCAGTTGCCTCTCCAGTGCTGCAACACGGTCCTTCAGAAGCTGAATCTGGACACATCTTCCGCAGTTGTAGGAGCCAGAGATACCATCAGTGTCCCTGACCTCCCACATCATGCACGCAGCACACTGAACCAGCCTAGCGGTCATTTCTTCACCACTTCTCCCTCTCTCCAACTGTGGCGTAGTCTTCTCCCTCAGCCTCCTCGCCGAAGACTCTCGAGCCAAAGACTCACTTTTCTCACAAGGCCCTTGCCTCGACAGGCCGCTCCCCAGAGCAAACCTTGCTTATATTAGCTGATAATTTGAGTAATTAGTTTCACCTGCCGCACCTCCGCCGACCTTGAAGGTCTGTGTTGCTGGCTGCTCACGACCAGCTTTAAAATCAACCGCTCCTGCTCAGCCAATCCCCGCACTCTCTCCTTCACTGCCGCGCCTCCGCCGACCTTGAAGGGGTTACTGTGGGGGTTTCTTGAAGTTTGGGATTACTGTGGCTGAAGCTCTCGTCAGGAAAATGGACTTGGGCGAGATGCTTTTTTTCCCCCCACCCGGAAGGCCGTAATAAGCGCAAATGGCAAGGGAAGACGGGGACCAGATTTGCAGCCTGGTCTCGGCGTCTTCTCAGGATTTGCCCCTCTGGGTGGAGTCTAAGTAATAGGCACCCAGGTTCATTGGATGTTTCAAGGTTCTCATGAAAGTAAACTCTTCCGCTTACACCTTGTAGCTCCAGGGATCGCTCCCACCTTCCACATTTCCAAACTCAATCCTGTAAATACCAACCCGTTAGCCCCACCGCCATCAGTCCCGCTGCCGCCCATGTTTGTTGCTGGGGAACAGGTATTCATCGTAAAATGAACTCGGGACTCAGGAACTGTTCGGCATGTTGGACAGTTCCTCGTGGACTGACTGAGATTCGGAGCCGAGTGACGCCGCTGGGTTCCTGGAGGGGACAACGTGGATCGGGCGCTCGTCCTTGTCAAATATCATCATCTCTCCCAGTGGCCAGGGCCGTCAGGATTCGGTCAAAGGACATGGGGCCCTGTTACGATGCGCAGCCTACCACGCCAGCTTCCGAGGTTCAGCCGCTCCGATTCTCCAAAATATGGTTAACTGTCGCGGTCCTTTTAAATATTCATGTCTGCTCCGCTAATTGGCGTCCATGTTTTGGCGCCAGGATTTTAATATTTAAAGAGCAGCTCAACTCAGCTTCGGTGCTGAAACGTCAGCTTGACTTTGGGTTCTTGTCTAGCGTGTTGTTTAGAATGTTATCCCTTTCAGACCCATATTGTGTTTCGATTCTAGTCTCGGATACTGCAGAACTTGGGTCCTAACCATCCTCGCCTTGTTCTCTTGTCGTAATTCCTACTTGAAACGGACGACAGGCTACTTGCCAACTACCTCAGCTCGAAATACCAGAAAATCTGCAGATGCTGGAAATCCAAATCAACACTCACGGAATGCTGGAGGAACTCAGCAGGCCAGGAGGCTTCAAAGGGAAAGAGTAAACAGTCGATTTTTCGGGCTGAGTCCCTGCTTCAGATTGACTTACCTCCACATCTGCAAATATTCAGAATGAAGTTTATTCCATTCTGTTAGGTCAGTGAAGATGTCTGGGGCAAACTTTTCAAACACCAGACACTCTGTCGAGGATGCCATGCAAACAGTGAGTACACAGAAGCTGACTCTGCCCTCATGGAAGATGCCAACATCTATTTCGCTCAGGTAAGTGAAATCAATCCGGCATCACAGAGTGAACTGGACGAAATTCGCGATGATGTAAAAGGAGGAAATCTGCTGATGGAGGGACCTGATGAAGAGTCTCGGGTCGATACATCGACTATTTATTCCCATCCAGAGATGCTGCCTGACCTGCTGAGCTCCTCCAGAACACTGTGTGTATTGCTCCAAATCTGCAGCAAGGTCAGGCAATACTGTGAGCATCGCTGGCCATCTGTTCCAAAAGAAGCTCAGGAACGCAGACCTTACTGGCGTCAAGAAAACATACTCACATGCTTGATTGTTTGCTGTAAAAAGGCTCCATACTCGTCATTCCTGCTTCTCAAAAGTCAAGGATATCAAGACATCGAGAAACGTCGCCGTAGAGCAAGGCAATCCGTGTGGTGGCCCGGTCTGAGCACACAGCTAGGAGATTACGTAAAGACATGTGAAGCATGCGGAAACCTGTACAAAAATCATGCGGAACCCTTTCCGTCGCGCAAAATTCCAACACTGTCGATGAAAAATTGCGGGCACAGACATCTTCGAGCTGAAAAGAGACAAATACCTTCTCACTCTTGATCACTCCTGGAAAGCTGAGGTGTCCAAGCTGTCCTCAGCAGTTTTTTCAGCAGCTGAAAGCTGTATTCACTCACCATGGAATGCCAGAGACACTTGTGTCACACAAAGACCCGCAATTCAGCAGCCCAGAATCCAAGGCCTTCGGTAGGGAATATGAGTTCAAACACCAGACAAACAGTCCCTGAGTTTGATGGCCGTGCATGAGGTTTCGGGTGAATCCTGAAGGAGCCCTCAAAGGTTCTGACTGTGACTAAGTTACTGCAGAAATCAGAGAGTTTCGTGAATCTGAAAGTATTTATTCATCACCACAAACAGACATTTTCTTAGGGACTCTCTCGGTAGAGACCCGCAGACAGAAACTTTATCAAGAGTTTAAACACTTGAGGAGAATGGTAGCAGTAGTAATTCAATACAAGTTCACAAGCTACAATGACAGGCTATACTTCAATATTCTGTATTTGACAAATGATTCTATTGAAGTACACATTTACATTGGAGAATATTTAATTGCTGAGAGCGACAGACGCAAAAAGCTGGAAGAACTCAGCAGGCCAGGCTGTATGAATGAAAACGAGTACAGTCGACGTTCCGGGCCGAGACCCTTCGGCTGCACTGGAAGAAGAGATCAGTCAGAGTTAGAAGGGGACCTGCTGAGTTCCTCCAGCATTTGGTGTATGTTACTTGGATTTCCAATATCTGCAGATTTTATCTTGCTTTTTTTTTATTTCATAAGGCAGCTCGGAAGGTTCGGGTATCTTTGTTAGAAGAAATAAAAACTCACACAATTAATTCACTAAATTAATCTCAATGTGTCATCCCGGGAATTGAACCTGTCTGATGTAATGTGTTTATAAATCATTTAAAAACCTTTATTGTTAAATCTGTTGAAATGTGTCCCTGTAGAGTTGCTAAATGGTATTAAAAACCCCAGGTATGTGCTGCGTTAACATTTCATTCGGAGAGATCGCCTGTAGCACAGGGAGACAAATCACTGGACAGAGAAAATGTCTGCAATGTTGGATCGGTACCAGAGTGTGGAGAAATTATTGTACGTGTTGATTGACGTCATTGGAGTTCCTGGTGAGTGAGCAGAGTAATTCATGTTTGGTGTTTCTGTTAACCGCTGTGAACCTGGTTGTGTTAATTTGACGATCATCCAACCTGATGAACGTTGCACAAATATCGGTCAGAGATATCGATCCTGTTAATGCAACAGTCTGATTTTTCATATTTAATGACACGAGGAGCAAAGCCTCCGACTCTCCTCTAACTAACGGGATTGACTCGAACGTTGCTGTGCCTTTAATGACACCTTCTCTAGATTTTTCCCAGTGCTGGGGACAGGCAGCTATCCGGGAAGGGATGGGTGGCAGGGTTTCAGCGGGACCTTGTCCCAGTGCAGTGGGCAGGCAGCTCTCCGGGAATGTGTGATGGGTAAGGTGTCAATGGGTCATTGTCCAGAGTTGTGCCAGTGCTGGAGACAGGCAGCTCTCCGGGAAGGAATGGCTGGTAGGGTTTTAGCGGGACCTTGTCCAGAGTTGTCCCAGTGTAGTGGACAGGCAGCTCTCCGGGAAGGTGCGATGGGGAAGGTTTCAATGGGACATTGTCCAGAGTTGTAGTAGTGCTGGGGACAGACAGGCAGCTCTCCGGGAAGGGATGGGTGGTAGGGTTTTAGCGGGACCTTGTCCCAGTGCAGTGGACAGGCAGCTCTCCGGGAATGTGTAATGGGGAAGGTTTTAGTGGGACATTGTGCAGAGTTGTAATAGTGCTGGGGACAGACAGGCAGCTCTCCGGGAAGGGATGGGTGGTAGGGTTTTAGCGGGACCTTGTCCCAGTGAAGTCGGCAGGCAGCTCTCCGGGAATGCGTGATGAGGGAGGTTTTAATGGAACATTGTCCAGAGTTGTAGTAGTACTGGGGACAGACAGGCAGCTCTCCGAGAAGGGATGGGTGGTAGTGTTTTAGCGGGACCTTGTCCAGGGTTGTCGCAGTGCAGGGGACAGGCAATTCTATGTGAAGGGGTGAATGGGCGAGTTTTAATGGGACATTATCTGGAGTTGTGCCAGTGCTGGGGAGCGAGGTTCTTCAGCAAGGTAATACCGGGTCAATTTAATGACACCTTGTCTGGAGCAGTCCTTGTGCTGGGGACAGGCAGCTCGCCGGGAGGGTGTGACTGGGAGTGGTTCACATTGTGAAGTTCGCTGCTTCTGAGCTATTAGTCAGAGCTACACTATAGTCCTATAGTTCACGTCTCCCTGTAAGGTCTGTCACAGTCGGATCCCACTGCCTGTTGGTTGATAATTGCGTCTGATCCCCTGAACCAGAATCCACCAATCTGCAGACGCGTTTTATCGAATTGAACTGCGCTGTAGAATTAATCCATTAACGCAGCCATCCAGCCTCAGGTTACTAAGTTGTTCCTGTTTGCTCCCTGTGACCCATCGTAAATCGGGGCAACGCTTCATCGTGAAGAAGGGTCTCGGCCCGATAGGAGAGATTGTGCAATTCCATTAGTTCTGTCTGACTTGCTGAGTTCATCCAATATTTTGGGCGTCTTGCTCCCCTCTGCCTCCCTTCTCGGCCCCATCAGATGCTGAGTTTTCAGAGGCTTGGTCATTCACGGTTAAATCAGTGAAACCGGCCCCATCGGCGACTGGAATCGGGATCAGCACCGATTGTTGTTCAAACAACTCGTTTTTATCGCCGACGATTGCCCTCGCATCGTCTTCTTTCCACACTGGAGATAGCAGGTCAGAGACAGGGTGACCCGTGTCTGGTGTTAAGTTAGCAGCCGTTCACAGACTCCAGCACTCCTGATCTTCAGCTGAATAAACCTTTGTTAATTCCCGAAGAATGTGTTCAGTGATGCCCAGTCTCCCTCTCTCTCTCCCTCTTTCCCCCTCCCCCTCTCCAGTGAATTTAGTGGCGATTGTGAGCCTGTCCCGGGGAAAGTGCGGCCTCTCTACCTGCACCACTCGCTACCTGGTGGCCATGGCAGCGGCCGATCTACTGACTATTGTCATAGAGGTCTTGTTTCAAATCAATTTGTATTACTTCACGTGGAATGTACTGGACACCACCCCTGTGTGCAGTGTTATCGATGTACTGACGTTCACAGCCACAGACTGTTCTGTCTGGTTCACCGTCACTTTCACCTTTGATCGGTTTGTCGCCATTTGCTGCCAGAAGCTGAAAACAAAATATTGCACCGGGAAAACTGCGGCTATGGTTCTGACAACAACTGGCGTGCTGTTCTGTCTGAAAAACATACCCCGATACTTCACACGGGAACCCTTGGTGATCCTCGACAATGTACCGTGGTTCTGTAATCTCATAGACAATTATTTCACTGACCCCGGGTGGGTAGGATATGACTGGCTCGATACGGTTTTAACTCCGCTCCTCCCTTTCGCTGGGATCCTGCTGCTCAACGCTCTGACAGTCAGACACATTGTAGTGGCCAGTCGGGTCCGTAAGGGGCTGAAGGGTCAGAGCAAGGGGGAGAACCGCAGTGACCCGGAGATGGAGAGCAGGAGGAGATCTGTGGTTTTACTCTTCACCCTCTCCGGCAGCTTCATCCTCCTGTGGATGACATACTTTGTAAATGTCATTTATTATCAGGTCTCAGGAAAAGGATCTGATTTCAATGATTCTGAACGGATCTTTCACTACGTGGGGCTTTTGCTGAGGAATTTCAGCTGCTGCACGAACACATTTATTTACGCGGTGACTCAGTCGAAATTCAGGGAGCAGTTGATCAGCGCGGTGAAATATCCGGTCACCTCGGTGCTTCAGTTCATGAATAAAGCCGCGTCCTGAGCACAAGCCAGAGGCGGCCGCTGTGTCTCCAATACGGGCTCCAGCTCCTCACATTTACTGCCTGATCTCCCAGGTGTTGTTCACGGGCGGATTATCCCATTGACCGACAGCTCCGCCACATCAGGAGAGTGTGTGTTTGGGATCCAGGAATCTCAGTACCTGATTGGCCCAGCCAGATATTAGTCCAAGATGTACTCCGGAATGCCGCCCACTCATTGGTCTGCTGATATGTCCATCTATTCCCATTCCGGCCCACCAATTTCACAGTCCGACGTTCCCACAAGACGACAGAGGTCTCGTCTGATGCTGATTAACTAATCCAGTATCAATCACACCCGTCTCCTCCTTCCCACTGAGTGATTGGCTGATTTGAAAAATAGGGCGGGTTTTGGATAAACGGCAGTTGTCTCTCCAACTTAAAGGCGCATTCCCGCTACTAACTCGACTGCAGTGTGGTGCGGAGAATTGGGAATAAAATCCTCACTCTTCTTTTATTATCTAATGAAAGCTAAATTACCCCAACAAACTCTATAGATTGTACGTAATGAAACACAATACTGTGAGTTACGTTCGTCCCTCCCGTAACTTAAGAACGTTTTAAAATTATAGATATCAACCCCCCAAAGATCGTAATGAAGCCTGCATTTGAGTTATATCTACCGGATATACTTCACCATGAAGTAGTATGTGTTCAACTGTTTCATTATGACAAAACCTTCACGACCCAGAACGATGTAGTGCAACAGAACATAATGAACAAATGAACATAGTATAAACAATTCTGAGCCGTATCGATATAATTCTTTCCCTCCTTTTTCTTACTCCTTTCTCCCACAAACTTAACAGTTTTATGTAAATGTGTCTCCCCTTGTGCCCATTAACCGTTCAGTCTCGCCAGAAGAGCCGACTTGTTAACCCTACATACCTCTTAGCTTCTGATTTGCTCATTGGGAGGTCTTCATCCATTGCTGATTTTTTTAACAAAACGTGTAACTAAACAGTCAACCCGCCCATTCCTCTGAGCACTTCTGTGTGCAGGGACCCACAAGAAGGGGACATAAAAAAACAACATTTTCAAAATGAAATAATGTTTGATGAGTTCCCAATAGTAAATCTGACTCACTGATAGAATGATCTTCTTAAGACACAGCAAAACCGAAAAGGCATCTCAACACATTACAATTTTACATGGACAAAATTCCTCCACCCACTGCAAGCCTAAAAAGATAACAACAAGTTCTGCTGTATATACTGATAAATGGTTGGCGAGTCCTTTCGTTATCGTTACCTGTAATTTAGGCACAAAACTGCCACACCAATAGTCCTACTTAATTTATTTTTGTTTAGTCTGAATTAATGGTTGACATATCATAATAATTTTCCTTTATACTCTGATGAATCAACAGACTCCCGGGCATTACAGAATCCGTTGAGTTTATTACTATATGTCCAGGTTTCTGAGCATCACCCCTGTATGCAGTGTTATCAATGTACTGTCGTTCAGAGCCACAGACTGTTCTGTCTGGTTCACCGTCACGTTCACCTTTGACCGGTTTGTCGCCATTTGCTGCCAGAAGCTGAAAACAAAATATTGCACCGGGAAAACTGCGGCTGCGGTTCTAACAACAACCGGCGTACTGTCCTGTCTGAGAAACGTTCCACGGGTCTTCGTATATGAGCCTTGGATGGTCATCGACAATATACCTTGGTTCTGTGATCCTAAGGACAATGTTTTCACTGACCCCGTGTGGGTAGTATCTTACTGGCTCGGTGCGGTTTTAACTTCGTTCCTCCCTTTCGCTGGGATCCTGCTGCTCAACGCTCTGACAGTCAGACACATTTTAGTGGCCAGTCGGGTCCGTAAGGGGCTGAAGGGTCAGAGCAAGGGGGAGAACCGCAGTGACCCGGAGATGGAGAGCAGGAGGAGGTCTGTGGTTTTACTCTTCACCCTCTCCGGCAGCTTCATCCTCCTGTGGATGACGAACGTTGTAAATGTCATTTATTATCAGGTCTCAGGAACAGGAGTTAATTTCAATGATTCTGAATGGATCTTTATCTTCGTCGGGGCTTTATTGAGGGATTTCAGCTGCTCCACGAACGCATTTATTTACGCGGTGACTCTCCAAAGTCACTATGTCCTTTCTAAGGTAAGGAGCAGAAAACTGCACACAATACTCCAAGTGTGGTCTCTCGAGTTACTAATAGAATCTCAAAATCACATCACTGCTGTTATGTTCTGCACCTCTGGTACTGAATGCCAACATTGCATTGGCCTTCTTCACCACTGACTCAACCTGGAGGTTAACTTCTAGGGTATCCAGCACAAGAACTCCCAAGTCCGTTTGCAAGTCCGCATTTTGAATTCTCTCCCAACTAAATAATAGTCTGCCCGTTTATTTCTTCCACCAATGTGCATGACCATGCCCTTTCCAACATTGTTTTTTTATTTGCCACATTTTTGCCCATTCCCCTAAGCTATCTAAGAATCTCTGCAGTGTATTTGTATCTTCAACACTACCCGCTCCCCCAGCTATCTTTGCATCATCGGAGAGTAAGCCAAAAAATACATTAATCCCATAATCCAAATCATTGACGTACATCGGAAAAAGCAGCTGACCCAACGCAGACGCCTGTGGAACTCCAATGGTAACTGGCACCTAGCCAGAATAGGATCCCTTTATTCCCACTCTTTGTTTTCTGCCGATCAGCCAATGCTCCACCCATGCTAGTAACTTCCCCGTAATTCCAATGGCTCTTATCTTGCTGAGCAGCCTCATGTGCGGAACCTTGTCAAAGGCCTTATGAAAATCGAAGTACATAACATCTACTCAATCTCTTTTGTCGACTCTGCTTGTAATTTCCTCAAAACATTGCAGTCGGTTTGCCAGGCCTGATTTTCCTTTCAGGAATCCATTCTGGCTTTGGCTTATCCTGTCATGTGCCTCCAGGTACTCCGTTATCTCATCCCTAACAATCGATTCCAACAAATTCCCAACCACTGATGTCAGGACAACGGGTCTATTGTTTCCTTTCTGCTGCCTCCCACCCTTCTTATATAGCGGAGTAATATTTGCAAACTTCCAGTCATTCGGTACAATGTCAGGATCTATTGATTCTTGAAAGATCATTGTTAATGACTCCGCAATCTCTCTAGCTACTTCCTTCATAACCGAAGTCTGCATTCTATCAGGTCAAGGAGATTTATCCACCCTCAGACGATTAAGCTTCCTGAGCTCCTTCCCAGTCGTACCCTAAAATGCACCAACTGCATTTTCCTGACACTCTTGAATGCCCTGTTTCCTGCAGATATCTCCCATTGTGAAGACTGGTTCAAAATACGCATTCAATTCCTCTGCCATCTTGCGCCTCTCAGTGCAATATCTCCAGCGTCATTTTCCATTCGTCATATATCTGTCCTCGACTCTTTTTGACACTTTTTATACCGACTTAAAAGCTTTTGGCATCTTCTTTGATATTAGTCGTTAGCTTCCTTTCATAATTCATCTCTTCCTTCCTAATGACATTCTCAGTTAAATTCTGCAAGTTCTTCCCAATCCTCTATCTTCCCACTAGCTTTGGCTTCCTTGTATGCCCTCACTTTTGCTTTTACTTTGGCTCTGACTTCACTTGTAAGTCGAGGTAGTGTCCCTCTTCCATAGACCCATAGAACAATACAACAGAGAAAACAGGTCATTCGGCCCTTCTGGTCTGTGCCGAAACTTTATTCCGCTAGTCCCATTGACCTGCACCCAGTGTATAACCCTCCAGACCACTCACATCCATTTATCTATCCAATTTGTTCTAGAAACCTAAGAGTGACCCGCATTTACCACGTCATATGGCAGCTAGTACCACACTCCCACCACTGTCTGAGTGAAGAAGTTCCCCCTAAATCCTTCCCCTTTTATCCTAAAGCCATGTCCTCTCGTATTTATCTCTCCTAACCTAAGTGGAATGAGTCTCCTCGCATTCACACTGTCTATACCCCTCATTATTTTGTAAACCTCTATCAAATCTCCACTCATTCTTCTACGCTCCAAGGAATAAAGTCCTAACCTGTTCAAACTTTCCCTGTAACTCAATTCCTGAAGACCGGGCAACATCCTAGTAAATCCTCTCTGCACACTTTCAATCTTACTGATATCCTTCGTATAGTTAGGTGACTAGAACTGCACACAATATTCCAAATTTGGCTTCACCAATGTCTTGTACAACCTCTCCATAACATCCCAACTCCTATACTCAATACTTTGATATATGAATGCTAGGATGCCAAAAGCCTTCTTTACCACGCTATCCACCCGTGACGCTACTTTCAGGGAATTATGTATCTGAACTCCCAGATCCCTTTGTTCCTCTGCACTCCTCAGTGTCCTACCTTTTATTGTGCATGTCCTGCCTTCATTTGTCCTTCCAAAATGGAACACCACACACTTGTCTGCATTAATTTCCATTTGACATTTTCTAGACCATTTCCCCGGCTGGTTCAGATCCCTCTGCAAGCTTTGAAAGCCTTCCTCACCGTCCACAACGCCTCCAATCCTAGTGTCATCAGCAAACTTGCTGATCCAATCTTCCATATTATCATCTAGATCATTGATATAGACAACAAGCAACAGTGGTCCCAGCACAGATCCCTGAGGTACACCACTAGTCACAGGCCTCCAGTCTGAGAAGCAATTATCATTTTCATTATTAAAATATTTTTATTGATGTATAATCTTCTACAGCTATAAAATACAAAAGTTCAACAAATTAGTACGTGTGTAGATATATATATATATATATATATAATTAATAAAGCTGAAGAAAAAAAATATATATGCTCATGAAAAAAATAGAAAAAAGGGAACCCCAAGTAACTAAAAGAAAACAAAACCCCACAAACTACAAAAAAAAAAAAAAAAAAAAAACAGCACTAGGAACCAACTCCCAGAGCAATGCGTCTTACAATCATCTATTTATAAAGAAGAAGAAAAAAAACACAACCGCCAAATCACATTTATATAACATCAAGTTGGAAGGAAACCATATAAATTTATTCAAATTTAATGATAATATCCACTACCACTCTTTGTCTTCTCCCACACAGCAAGTTTCGAATCCTGTTTACAACATCTACATGGATACCTAGTGTCTGAACCTTCTGAACTAACTTCCCATGTGGACCTCGTCAAAGGCCTCACAGAAGTCCATGTAGACAACATCCACAGCCTTTCCCTCATCTACATTCTTTGTAACCTCCTCAAAAAAATTCCACAAGATTCGTTAAACGCGATCTACCACGCACAGAGCCATGCTGACTATCTTTAATCAGCCCTTGGCTGTCCGAATACTTGCATATCCGATCTCTCAGAACATCTTCCAATAATTTACCTACTACTGATGTCAGACTCACCGGTCTATAATTACCTGGTTTACTTTTTTTAAACAACGGAACAACTTGAGCCACCCTCCAGTCCTCTGGCACCATACCGGTGGCGAAGGGCATTTTAAGTATTTCTGCCAGGACCCCTACAATTTCTACACTAGTCCCTCTCAACGTCCGAGGAAATATCCTGTCTGGCCCGGGGGTTGTATCTACCTTTATTTGCCGTAAGACAGCAAGCACCTCCTCCTCTTTAATCTCTATATGCTGCCTGGTTTAGAAAGTATGCATTATGATCAGAGATTAAGGGAGCTAGGGCTTTACTCTTTGGAGAGAAGGAGGATGAGAGGAGACATGATAGAGGTGTACATGATAATAAGAGGAATAGATAGAGTGGACAGCCAGCGCCTCTTCCCCAGGGCACCACTGCTCAATACAAGAGGACATGGCTTTAAGGTAAGGGGTGGGAAGTTCAAGGGGGACATTAGAGGAAGGTTTTTTTACTCAGAGAGTGGTTGGTGCGTGGAATGCACTACCTGAGTCAGTGGTGGAGGCGGATACACTAGTGAAGTTTAAGAGACTACTAGACAGGTATATGGAGGAATCTAAGGTGGGGGCTTATATGGGAGGCAGGGTTTGAGGGTCGGCACAACATTGTGGGCCGAAGGGCCTGCACTGTGCTGTACTATTCTATGTTCTATCTTCTATGTTGCCTGGCAGTAATATGGGTTGTTGCTCCTGTAACCCGAGTTTGGTCATTTAAAACAATTGTGTGTTTCTTATCGTCACTGTGTACAGTGAAAACACTTTTATTTCATACCGCCTGTTTCGTGCATTTCAGCACATCGAGGTAATACGAGGAGGAAATTCCCTAAAGTTTAATTTACGTTTTGAGTCAGAGATGAGGAGGCAGAACGGTGTTAGACTTCATTTTGAGAACACTAGGATATAACAGCAAGGAGGCGATGTTGAGATTTAGTAAAGTTTTAGAGTATTTTGAGTAGGTTTCGGCCCCATTATCCAAGAAAGGATCTGCTGGTAGTGGAGTGGGTTCAAAGGAGTTTCACGAAAATGTTTTCTGGGATTGTAAGGCTTGTCATATCAGGTGAATTTGACAGCCCTGGGCCGCTGCTCGATGGGGGCCAGAAGAATGAGGAACATTCTCATTGAAAAGCGATCGAATGTTGAAAGCCCTCAGTGGAATGAATATGGGGTGTATCTCTCCTATACTGGGAGATAGAGCCTCAAGTCGGATGGGCGCCCTTTTAGAATGGAGATGAGAAGGAATTACTTTCGCCAGTGAGTGGTGCTTCTCTGGCGTTCATTTGCACAGGTGGCCGTGGGGGTACAAGCCATTGGGTTCATGGATTATTGATTTGTCAGTGCTATGTGCTCCCTCGGACTTGTAAATGATGAAATTGCTAGGGCCCCACCAGTGATATTTAAATCATTGCTAGCGACAGGAGAGGTGCCAGAGGATTGGAGTATAGCCAAAGTTGTCACGCTGATAAAAAAACAATCTAAACATAAACCACTTTATAGGCGGGTGAGTCTGACATCAGCTGTGAGAAAGATATGGGAAGGTATTCTAACACACCCGGTTATAAGTATTTGGATAGACATGGACTGGTTAGGGCGTGTCAACATGTTCCGCCGCAAGTCAGCAAACCAACCCTATAGAGCACATCACGGAACTTAAATGAAAATGGATGAAGGTAAGGCATACAAGAGAACATGTGCAGGTGCTGGAAATCAAAGAAACACACACAGATATTGGTGGAGGAACTCCGCAGGCCGGGCGGAATCTTCGGGAAAGAATCAACAGTCGGATTGTGGGCCGAGACCCTTCACCAGGACTGACAGGAAAGATGAGAAGCAGAGTGAGAAGGTGTGGTGGCGGGGTGGGGGTGGGGGTGGGGGGGTGAAGGAAGATGTACAAGATGGTCGGTGATAGGTGAAACAGGAACAGAGACGGCGTGAGGGTAAAATCTGGTCAGTCGATCGATGGCTGAGATAAATAGCTGGAGCAGTGGGAATCTGATACGGGAGGACAGACGAACGACCACGGAAGAACGGAAAGGGTGAGGAGCACCAAAGGGGGCTGATGAGCAGGAGCGGAGACAACATGAGATGGGAGTAGGGAATGGTGAAGATGAGCGGAGAGCAATGACCAGAAGTTCGAAAGGTCTATCTTCATGCCATCAGGTTGGAAGCTACCGAGACGGAATAGAAGGTGTTGTTCCTCCGGCCTGAACGTGGTCTCATCACCGCGGTAAAGGAGGACGCGGACTGACTGGGAATGTCAAGGTAGTAGATGTTGTCTACATGGACATTAGCAAGGTTTTAGCAAGGAACGGCACCTTATATTCCGTTTGGGTGGCCTTCAACTCGATTTCGCATACCTCCGTTAATGCTCCCACCCACCTCCCTCACCATTTTCAATCCCCTTTTCCCTCTCTCGCCTTATCTCCCTGCACGCCCATCGCCTCCCTCGGGTGTCGTTCCTCCAACCCAAGCGTGACGTCATCACGGCAGTGGAGGTGGCCGTGGATAGATATATCGGAATGGGAATGGGATGTAGAATTAAAATGCGTGGCCACTGGGAGATCTCTTTAAATTCGGAAAAGAACAGCAGAACGTAAGGCCAATTTTGATTGTATTAGAGGTGATCTGGCAAGTGTGGATTGGTACGGGGTGTTTTCTTGCAAAGGTGAATTTGGGAAGTGCGAAGCCTTCAAAAGAGAAACTTTGTTTGCCTGTCAGAATAAAAGTTATATATACCATAAAACAGCGGTCCCCAACCGGCGGGCCGCGGACCGGTACCGGGCCGGAAGGCATGCGCTACCGAGCCGCGAGGAAACAATATGAATCAGCTGCACCTTTCTTCATTCCTTGTCATGCCCACTGTTGAGCTTGAACTCACGCGAGATCATTACCCGCGCGTCATCCATGTCAGCGCGGGAAGGAGATCAACTCCTCGAGCTTGCAAATGACGGCGGGCTGAAAAGTACGTTTGACATAACATCTCTGCCGGCATTCCGGATCAAAGTCAAGGCTAAATATCCTGAGATAGCCACGAAAGCAGTGAAAACTTTGCTTCCATTTCCAACTTATCTCTGCAATGAATGCAACGAAAACTAAATTGCGGAATAGACTGGACATAAGGAACCCATTCGAGTATCGCTGTCTCCCATCATCCCTCGATAGGACAGACTTGTTGCAAGAAAACAAGTATTCAGCCCAGGGCTCCCACCGATTCAGCGATATTGGTGCGTTGCAATGATTTCATATGTTCATACAAGGAAAATATGCAGTCTGTTTAATATCTAAACGTTACTTAAAATGTTGTGATGCTATTCACTTATAAGTGACTTATAGAACCATATAACAATTACAGCATGGAAACAGGCCATCTCTGCCCTTCTAGTCCGTGCCGAACGCTACTCTCAATTCGTCCCACCAACCTGGACTCAGCCCATAACCCTCCATTCCTTTCCTGTTCATATAGCTGTCCAGTTTAACTTTAAATGATAACATCAAACCTGCTACTGGAAGTTCGTTCAACACTTACTTCAAGCTCTCCTGATAATTGACCTATCGCTATATTCATGTGAGGAAGGTATGAGCTGTGTGCTTAATATTAAATTAGTCAGATAAACCGTTTTAGAAACGAAATTGAGTGTATTAGCCACTTATCACCTATATTCCGGTCGTGATTAACACAAAACCGCCCTCCCCCCGAACAGAATCGCCAAAAACGATTTGCAGAAAAATATCGGCACGTGCACGCATGCCCAAGTCACGCATGGGCAATGGTGCCCGCGCAAGGCTTCATGGTCATTGTAGGGGTAAACGCAACGTATTTGACTGCTACTCTTGTCCGTTGGCAACCATCCTGCCCCCCTCCCCCCTCCCCCCCACCCCCCCGGACGGCCGGTCCGCAAAAATATTGTCAATACGAAACCGGTCCGCAGTGCAAAAAAGGTTAGGGACCCCTGCCCTAAACCATTTATGTCTCTTAGGGAGACGTAAGGTACAGGGATCTGCAGATTTAGATTTCAGATTATGATTTATGGTCAGAAATGAGGAGGATTTCATGTCTGATTTACGTTTCAGAATGGGGATGTGGCTCGTTTAGAGGTCATATTCTGTTTGAGGTCAGGGATGTGGGGAGGTAGCGGTCAGATTGGCGATTGGGGACCTGGTTGTGGTGGGCTAGAAGTCTGGTGAGGGTTTATGGAAAGGGAAATGTAGTGCTGGAGGTCAAATTAGATTAGAGTTTAGGTTCAGAGATGTGGGGTGTTAGAGGTTAGATTAAGGTTTGGAGGCAGTAATAGGGGGATTTAAAGTTCAGTTTAGGGTTTAGGAAATGGGATATTTGGAAGTTAGTTTTAATATTAGGATAAGGGGCGGAGATGTAGGAAGTTACAGTTCAGATTAGGATTCAGGGTTTGGGATGGGATGTTGTGGGAGGACAGATTTAGGTTTCGTGACAGGGGTTTGCTGTGTTAGAAGTCAAGTTATGTATTGGGGCAGGGTTGTGAAAGAGTTAAGATGAGATTGGGTTTAGTGACAAGCATGCTAAATTTGATGCCTAACTAACCTCTCCCTATAACACAGGTCACTTTGTCCTGGCAAAATCTTCGTAGACCTTCTCTGCACTCTCTCAAACACACACACACACACACACACACACACACACACACAATCTTTCACGATCTTCCAACCTCACTTTACCCAGCCCACACAAAGCACTCCAGCACTCCACCCAGCCAATTCCAGAAGTCTCTCGCTTGGAAACACTTCCCTATCACCCTCCATTTACTTGCGGTCCACAGCACTGCTGCTCCCAATGTCCCAGTCAAGAAGACCACCGCCCGGGAATAATAGCTTGGAAACTGGACGGTGAATAAGAAGACCTGGAGCCCGGACTGGATACATTGAAGCTGCACCTCAGTTGCGCTCAGTGCGCGTCTTTATTAATCAATTGATCCACCGAGATGACCGGACATTTCACTGTGTTGATCACCTGCTCTCTGAATTTCGACTGAGTCACTGCGTAAATAAATGTGTTCGTGCACAAGCTGAAATTCCTCATCAAAACGCCAAATTGATGAAATATCCATTCAGAATCATTGAAGTTGAAACCATTTCCCTTCACCTGATAATATATGAAATTTACGACCAGTGTCATCCACAGGAGGATGAAGTTGCCAGAGAGGGTGAAGAGTAAAACCACAGACCTCCTCCTGCTCTCCATCTCCGGGTCACTGCGGGTCTCCCCATTGCTCTGACCCTTCAGCCCC
Source organism: Mobula birostris (assembly GCF_030028105.1). NCBI lineage: Eukaryota > Metazoa > Chordata > Chondrichthyes > Myliobatiformes > Myliobatidae > Mobula > Mobula birostris. Next base: position 55,361,333 of record NC_092389.1, on the reverse strand, counting down.
TTACGGACCCGACTGGCCACTAAAATGTGTCTGACTGTCAGAGCGTTGAGCAGCAGGATCCCAGCGAAAGGGAGCAACGGAGTTAAAACAGTCTCCACCCAAGCCCGTGCTACCCACCCGGGGTCAGTGGTACCTTTGTCCATGCGTTTACAGAACCACGGCACATTGTCGATGATCGCTTTGGGTTCTAAGAGGAAATATCGGGGAACGTTTTTCAGACAGAACAGTACACCGGTTGTTGTTAGAACCACAGCCGCAGTTTTCCCGGTGCAATATTTTGTTTTCAGCTTCTGACAGCAAATGACGACAAACCGATCAAAGGTGAAAGTGACGGTGAACCAGACAGAACAGTCTGTGGCTGCGAACCTCAGTACATTGATAACCCTGCACACAGGGGTAATGTTAAAAAAACTGGACATAAAGTAATATTTCTTAATTCGAAACAAAATTATCTCGAAAACAATAGTCAGTAAATCGGCCGCTGCCATGGCCACCAGGTAGCGAGTGGTGCAGGTAGAGAGGCCGCACTTCCGCCGGGACAGGATCAAAATCGCCAGAAAATTCACTGGAGAGAGAGAGAGAGAGAGAGAGAGAGAGAGAGAGAGAGAGAGAGAGAGAGAGAGAGAGAGAGAGAGAGAGAGTCAGAGAGTCAGAGTCAGACAGACAGACAGACAGAGACAGATAGAGAGAGAAGAGGCACTGGGCATTACTGAACAGATTCTCCGGGAATTAACACAGTACCGACTTTCGGCTAAAGATCGAGAGCGAGAGAATGTGTAAACGGCTGCAAATCTAACATCTGACACGGGTCACATTATCTTTGAACTCTTTTCCTCACTGTGCAAATAAGACGTTGTGTGACTAATCGACGGTGCTAAAACTGAGCTGCATGAACGACAGTGATCGGTGCTAACCCTGATTCCATCGCTGATGGAACCGGTTACACTGATTTAGCCGTGACTGAGCAGGCCACGAGAAACTCGGCAGCAGGTGGACCTGAGGGATCCGAGGGAAATAACACACACAAATTACTGGACGAACTCAAGAAACAATTCTGCAATTGAACAGACCCTGACGGTTTCGGGCGAAGACCCTTCTTCAGGACGAAACGATGCCCCAACCTACGACGGGTCTCAGAGGGAAAGCCGGGTCAATTTGTAAATAGAAGCTGATGGCTCCATTGACTATTTAATTCTACAGCGCTGTGCACTTGGATAAAACATTTCTGCATGTCTGTGGACACTGACTGAGGTGATCAAACCCTATTATTAACCAACGGGCAGTGGAATCCGATTGTCACAGACTCCAAAGGGAAACATAAAACACAGGACCAGGTGTTCAGTCTGATCAATTCCTCAGAAATAGTGAACTTCACAATATAAAACCATCCCAGTCCCATCTTCGGGGGAAAGCGCCTTTCTCCAGCACGGGTATAAATCTGGGCGAATTCCCATCAAAACCCTTCCAGTCAGAGAGCTACACTGGGACTATTCTGGAAAAGGTGTCATTAAAGACAGGAAGAAAACTTTCCAGTCCATCTCTGTGGCGGAAGAAAGACGGACGATTTGATTCGTTTGTCATTAAATATGCAAAATGATCATTTCAAATTGTCAGGATCGATATCCCTGGCGGATTTGGTCATCAAGTTGGAAGCTTGTGAAATGATCACAACCAGTCCACACTGGTGAACACACAGAAACACCAAACATGAACTCCGCTCACTCACCAGGAACTCCAATGACGGCAATGAACACGTACAGTATTTTCTGTACACTGCTGTAACTATCCAACGTTGAAGACATTTTCTCTGCCCAGTATTCGACCCCCTGTTCCACCGGCGATCTCTCGGAATGAAATGTTATGGCATCATAAGCCTTGGGTTTTTAATACCATTTAGCGACTCCACAGGGACAGATTTTGTAATAAAGGTTTTCAGGTTATTTCCAAACCGATTACGTCAGACATGTGCAATTCCCACGGTGACAGATATTGACTAATTTAGTGAATTAATCGTCAAACTGCAAACACTGGATAATGTGATGTAGTCAAGGTTGTAAATTGGGAGTAGTATTCATCCAGCAAAGGGAACATTGTTTTAAATGCCATCAGACACAGATTATCATCTGTTGTTTGTCTCGGTGTGACTTGTGTCCATCAGTTGAGGAATTGGTGAATCAGATCGACTGAGAGTAAAACGGCCGCTCCACTCTGATTCTGCAGCAATTCCGATCGCACCTCATCTGAATCCAATCACAAGCACGAAAAATATTTGCAGGTGCTGGAAATCAAATCAACACACACATTTCAATTCTACTTCCCATTCTCATTCCTGCACGTCAGTCCATGGCCTCGTCTACTGCCGTGATGAGGCACACAGGATGCAGGAGGAACACTTATTTTCCGTCTGGATTGGTAGCAACCTGATGCCATGAACACTGATTAACCTCGGTTAATGCGCACCCCGCCCATTCACCATTCCCCCATTCCCGTTTCACTCTGCCCATCAATTCCCTGTGGTTCTCGCCCTTCCCTTTCTGCCATGACCTCTACCCTCTCCAATCAGACTTTTCTTTCTCCAACCATTTATCTCCTTCACGAATTATCTTCACCCCTGTCCCACTCCCGCTGTCACCTATCTCCTACCACACGGTACGTCTTTTTCACTACACGTCCCCCGCCTTTCTGCTCTGAATTCTCTTTTTATTTTCAAGTCCTAATCAAGGACTTCGGCCCGAAACGTAGACAATACTCTTTTCCATCGAAGCTACCTGGCCTGTTGAGTTCCTTTAATGTTTTATCGTGCTGCTTTGAATGGAAATCTATCCCTCTTTCCTGATTACCATTCACCTTCCTCAGGGTGCCAGAGGTATATCAAACTTTGTCCTGGGTCGGAAACATGTCGATGTTCATCACCATTGAAAAAAATGTTTTCTCTGAGAACAGGAACGTCGCTTCCTTCCGTTTGTCTTACATCCACATGGAACAGCGAAAGGTAAAGCCCAGGAACAGACCGTTCGGCCCATAGTGTCTGTGCCAACCATGACGTCACATTCAATGGATCCTAACTCCCTCTGTATGATCGGTTTCCCTACATTCCCTGCCTGTCAATGTGTCAGCCCTCACAACAGTAACCGTGGGCATTTGGATCTCTCTTCGTAGATACTTTTCATCATTCTTGCTGAGGGACCATCTAATGTTCATGTGCGGCGGGGTAGCGGGATTGGGACGCGCACTACTTTAGGGATTGGCGCAAATTTAGGGGTATGTTCCTGAATATAGGTTTCACACAGATTTGGTGTGCCCAGATTTATGGGAGTGTTGTCGAACATTGCGGTGCAAACGGATTTGAGACGACACATAGATCTGTTTTGTATGTTTGCAATGTTTGTCATGACGAGACAGCCATTATGAGAACTGCTGGAAAGGATTCTGAGTCTGCGATAATCCAGTGCGGGTTTGTCAGCGGGTTTGGGGTGCACTATGATTTTGCGTGCACTCTTATTGAGGATGTGCGTAGATTTAGGGGCGTGTCTTCGACCATGTGGCTGCACACAGATTTCCATGGCATCGGTGCATTTGGAAGGGTGACGAATTGTTTCATTTGTAGATAGTTTATGAATGAATCTTCAAATGTACATTAAAATGCACTTTGTCCTTACAATTTCTTTAAGGAGTTTTTGAACTGTTTGAAATATTTTTTTTATCTCTTGGATAACGAATTGTGAATATTGGATTTGCAGCTCGATTGCAGATGTACAGGGATTTGGGGATGTGCACAGATTCCGGAAGTGTCCTCAGATATGCTGTTACACGGGCACGTGGGGTTGCACACGCAATTTGGGGGTTCGGTGGATCTGGGGTTGTTACAAATCTCAAGATTGTTTCTTTCATCGACACTTTATGAATAAATGCACTTCAAGTTTCGTACTTCCTTCGTACTGATTTTCATTCGGTGCAGGCTGCAATTTTAGAAAATTAGAAACATAGGAACATAGAAAACCTACAGCACAATACAGGCCTTTCGGCCCACAAAGTTGCGCCGAACATGTTCCTACCTTAGAAATTACTAGGCTTACCCATAGCCCTCTATTTCTTTAAGCTCCATGTACCTATCCAAAAGTCTCTTAAAAGACATTATCGTATCCGCCTCCACCACCGTTGCCGGCAGCCCATTCCACGCACCCACCACTCTCCTTTGTAAAATACTTACCCCTGACATGAGTGAGGCCGAGTTCACTCAACCTGTTTTCATAAGTCATGCTCCCCAATCCAGGCAACATCCTTGTTCATCTCCTCTCCACCTTTTCTATGGCTTCCACATCCTTCCTGTATTGAGGGGACCAGAAATGAGCACAAAACTCCAAGAGGGGTGCGGAGAGTTTTAAATTATTTTTGCTCAAGGATAATCTGATAATCATGTGGGGTTATCAGCCGGTTTCCGGGTGCGCGGAGATTTGGGGGCGCACACTGATTTGGGGTTGTACAGAGATTGAGGGGCGCGTGCTGTTTTGGATCTGTGCGCATATTTTGGGTGCAACTGGATTTGGGTCTGTCGGTGGTTGTGGGGTGGGGTTGGTTGGTTAACAAATCTCAATTGTCCGATTTATAGAAACAGAAGAATAAATGCACCTTGAACGTTGATCTCTGTTCTCTTTATCACTTAAATGCTACTCGTTGAACGGTGGGAAATGAGTCCTGCTCTGTGGGGGTGTCAGCGGATTTAGGGGTGCGTATGCACTTAGTGTTCTATACTGCTTTAGGAGTTTGAGTGAGTGTGTGCACACGGATAGTCGGGGTGCGTGTTGATTTGGGAGCCCACACAGATATGGGTGTGCTTACAGATTTGGAGCTGTACGTAGATTTATGTTCGTGTCGGTCCATATAGGTGCGCAAAGATTTGTGGGTGCCCGTGGATTTGGGTTGTGACGAATCTCAAAGTTGTTCATTTATAGAGCCATTAATAATAAATGCCGTGTGTCGGTGCATTTGGAGGAGTAAATAATCTCAACATTGTTTTATTTACAGATCCTTTATTAAGAAATCTATAAATACATTTAAACTGAACGTTGTTCCGACTATTTCCTTAAGGTAGAGGCAGCTATTTTGTGAACTGTTTGAAATGATTTTTTTTTCCTCTGGGCTAACTGTACGTGTACATGGGGGTGGCTGTGAGATGGAGAATAGGCAGGTGATGGAAAAGGATTGCGCTGAGACTGAAGTGTGTCTATTTCAATGCAAGAAGCATCAGGCGCAAAGCGGGTAGACTTAGAGCGTGGATCAGTACTTGGAGCTATGATGTGGTCGCCATTACAGAGACCTGGATGGCTTGGGGGCAGGAATGGCTACTTGGAGTGCAGGGCTTCTGAAAGGACAAGGACGGAGATAAAAGATGTGGGGTATGTCACTACTGGTCGGAGATAGTGTCACGCTGCAGAAAAGGAAGGAATGTTACTGAGTCTCTGAGGGTGAAAGTTAGAAACCGGAAGGGGTCAATAACTCTGGGTGTTTTTATAGATCACCCAATAGTAACAGGGACATCGAGGAGCAGATAGGAAGACAGATTCTGGAACGGTGCAGTAATAACGGGGTCGTGGTAATGTGCAATTTTCCTTTTCCAGTATTGATTGGCATCTCCCCAGAGCGAAGGTTTTAAATGTTATATAGCTATATAACCAGATAACAATTACAGAACGGAAACAGGCCATCTCGGCCCTTCTAGTCCGTGCTGAACTCTTAATCTCATCTAGTCCCACCGACCTGCACTCAGCGTATAACCCTCCATTCCTTTCCTGTCCATATAGCTGTTCAATTTAACTCTAAACGACAGCAACGAACCTGCCTCAACCACTTCTGCTGGAAGCTCGTTACACGCAGCTACCACTCTCTGAGTAAAGAAGTTCCCCTTCATGTTACCCCTAAACTTTTGTGCTTCAACTCTCAACTCATGTCCTCTTGTTGGAATCTCCCCCACTCTCAATGGAAAAAGCCTATCCACGTCAACTCGATCTATCCCGATCATAATTTTAAATACCTCTATCAAGTCCCCCCTCAACCTTCTACGTTCCAAAGAATAAAGACCCAACTTGTTCAACCTTTCTCTGTAACTTAGGAGATGAAACCCAGGTAACATTCTAGTAAATCTTCTCTGCACTCTCTCAATTTTGTTGACATCTTTCCGATAATTCGGTGACCAAAACTGTACACAATACTCCAAATTTGGCCTCAACAATGCCTTGTACAATTTCAACATTACATCCCAACTCCTATACTGAATTCTCTGATTTATAAAGGCCAGCATACGAACAGCTTTCTTCGCCACTCTATCCACGTGAGATTGCACCTTCAGGGAACTATGCACCATTATTCCTAGATCCCTCTGTCTACTGCATTCTTTCATGCACTACCATTTACCATGAATGTCCTATTTTGATTGGTCCTACCAAAATGTAGCACCTCAAATTTATCAGCATTAAACTCCGTCAGCCATCTTTCAGCCCACTCTTCTAACTGACCTAAATCTCTCTGCAAGCTTTGAAAATCTACTTCATTATTCACAACTCCACCTATCTTAGAATCATCTGCATACTTACTCATCCAATTTACCACCCCATCATCCAGATCATTAATGTATATGACAAATAACCAAATGGACCCAGTGCAGATCTCTCAGGCACACCAGTAGTCACCGGCCTCCAATCTGACAAACAGTTATCCACCAGCACTGTCTAGCGTCTCCCATACAACCACTGCCGAATCCATTTTACTAATTCAATATTAATACCTAACGATTGAACCTTCCTAACCAACCTTCCGTGTGGAAATTTGTCAAAAAGCCTTACTGAAGTCCATATAGACAAAATCCACCACTTTACCCTCGTCAACTTTCCTAGTAACCTCTTCAAAAAATTCAATAAGATTTGTCAAACATGACCTTCCACGCACAAATCTATGTTGACTGTTCCTAATCAGACCTGTCTATCCAGATAATTATATATACCATCTCTAAGAATACTTTCCATCAATTTACCCACCACTGATGTCAAACTCACAGGCCAGTAATTGCTAGGATTACTCTTAGAACCCTTTTCAAACAATGGAACAACATGAGCAATACGCCAACCCTCCGGCAGCATCCCCGTTTCTAATAACATTTGAAATATTTCTGTCAGAGCCCCTGCTATTTCCACACTAACTTCCCTCAAGGTCCTATTGAATATCCTGTCAGGACCCAGCGACTTATTCACTTTTAAATTCCTTAAAAGCGCCAGTACTTCCCCTTCTTTAATCATCATAGCTTCCATAACTACCCTACTTGTTTCCCTTACCTTACAGAATTCAATATCCTTCTCCTTAGTGAATACCGAAGAAAAGAAATTGTTCAAAATCTCCCCATCTCTTTTGGCTCCGCACATAACCGTCCAATCTGATTCTCTAAGGGACTAATTTTATCCGTCACTATCCTTTTGCTGTTAATATAACTGTAGAAACCCTTTGTATTCATTATATATATATAATATATATATTATATTATACATTATTATATTATATTATATTATATTATATATATATATACCCCCTTCTTGTGGCTCCCCGTGGATAGACGGGCTTACGGGAATGAGCGGTTTGACTGTATGGATACAGAAGCTGCCAAAAGTTCCACTGTGGATACAGACCTTCCACTTGGCAAACCAGAAGCTAAGGTATTTGTAGGGTTAACAATTAGGATCTTCTGGCGAGAATGGCGGGATAATGGACACAAGGGGAAAGACCTTTACAGAATACATAAAACTGTTGTGTTTAATTCGACTTACAATTGGCCATACTATTATTAATTAATCTTTATATCGTGTTGGAAAACATCATTCTGGGTCGTGTAGGTTCTGCCATTGAGAAACAGTTGAACGGATACTAATTCAGTGTTAATCATATCAGGTAGAAAGAAATCAATGCTGCCTTCATTACAATCTTTGGGGTTGATAGCTTTCATTTAAAAATTTCCGAAAGTTGTAAGAGTGACTTTTATTTAATTCACTGTACTGTGTTTCATGCCGTAAAAACTATAGGTTTCTTGGGGTGAGTTACTTTCTTTAGATAAAATAAGCAGTGTGGGTTTTATTTCCCAAATCTCTACTACACACTCCAGTCTAGTTAGTAGCGGGAATGCACCTTCAAGTTGGAGTGTCACCGTTACCCAAAACTAGCCCTATTTCATCACCTTGCCGAATTATTCAAAGGGAAGGCGGAGTCTATTGTGATTGACTGTGGATTAGCCGACCAGCATCCTGTGGAAACGTTAATGGGCGGGAATTGGAAAAGAAGGACATATTCGCGTGTGGGATCCTGGAGTGGTTCTTTGACTGACATCTGGCGAGGCCAGTGAGGTACTGAGTCTCCAGGACGGTAATTTGCCTCTCTGACCTCTCTCCCAATACACAGGCTATCCGAAAGTCCCGGAGTTGCCAGTCGATGGGACAATCCACCCTGGAATAACACCTGGGAGATTAGGTGGTGAATGTGAGGAACTGGAGCCCAGCTGGAGACACTGCGGCCGCCTTTGACTTGTGCTCAGGGCGAGGATTTAGTGACGAACTGAAGCACTGAGGTGACTGGATATTTCAGCGCGCTGATCACCTGTTCCCTGAATTTCGACTGAGTCACCGCATAAATAACTGTGTTCGTGCAGCAGCTGAAATCCCTCAGTAAAAAACTGACGTGGTGAAAGAACCATTCAGAGTCATTGAAATCGGATCCTTTTCCAAAGGCCTGATAATATATAACATTTAAAAACCGTGTCATCCACAGGAGAACGAAGCTGCCGGAGAGGGTGAAGAGTAAAACCACAGACCTCCTCCTGCTCTCCATCTCCGGGTCACTGCGGTTCTCCCCCTTGCTCTGACCCTTCAGCCCCTTACGGACCCGACTGGCCTCTAAAATGTGCCTGACTGTCAGAGCGTTGAGCAGCAGGATCCCAGCGAATGGGAGGAACGGAGTTAAAGCCGTATCGAGCCAGTCATAACCCACCCACCCGGGCTCAGTGAAATAATTGTCCTTGATCTCACAGGACCACGGTACGTTGTTGATTATTATCCAGGGTTTCCATATGAAGTATCGGGGAACGTTTCTCAGACAGGACAGTACGCCGGTTGTTGTTAGAACCACAGCCGCAGTTTTCCCGGAGCAATATTTTGTTTTCAGCTTCTGCCAGCAAATGGCGACAAAACGATCAAAGGTAAAAGTGACGGTGAACCAGACAGAACAGTCTGTGGCTGTGTATCTCAGCACATCGATAACACTGCACACAGGGGTGATGCTCAGAAAACTCCACGGGAAGTAATGCCATTTGATTCGAATCAAAATGACCTGAGTGACAATGGTCAGTAGATCGGCCGCTGCCATGGCCACCAGGTAGCGAGTGGTGCAGGTAGAGAGGCCGCACTTTCCCCGGGACAGGATCACATTTGCAACTAAATTCACTGGAGAGAGAGAGAACAGACACTGGGCATTACTGAAAACATTCTCCGGGAAATAAAACGGGATCGGGTTTCAGCTAAAAAATCAGATGTGCCAGAGTCTGTGAACAGCTGCAAATCTGACATCAGACACGGGTCACGCCTGCCTTCTCCAGTGTGGAGAGAAGACGATCTCACGCACTCAATCGTGGGCGAAAAATAGAACACGAGCTGCATGAACAACAACGATCGGTAGTAAACACGATTCCAGTTGTTGATATGGCCAATTTTGCTGATTTAACCGTGACTGACTAGAACTGCGGAAGCCCAGGAGCTGATAGGGCCGAGTAGGGATATAGAGGGGACAAAGTGTCATTAAAGACAAGAACAACGTTCTAGTCGGTCCGGTGAGTTGGAGGAGAGACAGAGGTTTAGTTCCGCTTGTCAATAAATATGAAAAATAAATCCGCATGTTGAACTGACCGGATCGATAGTTCTGACGGATATTTGTGCAATAATCATCAAGTTGGAAGCTTGTAAAATGATCACAAACGGGTTCACACCGGTTAACACACAGAAATAGCAAACATGAATTGCTCTGCTCACTCACCAGGAACTCCAATGACGGCAATGAACACGTACAATATTTTCTCCACAGTCTCGTAACTAGCCAACATTGCAGACATTTTCTCTGTCCAGAGAATTGTGCTGCTGTGCTACAAGCGATCTTTTGGAATGAAATGCTGAGGTAGTACGTGCCCGGGGTTTTTTAATATCGTTTGGCAACCCCACAGGGACACATTTCAACAGATTTAAAAATGAAAATTTTTGCACGTTATTTAAAAACCGATTACGTTAGACGAATGCAATTCCTGCGGTGACAGATTGAGATTAATTGAGTGAATTACTTATTCGACCATTTGTGGGAGTTGACTGAATTATCAATTAAATATGCTTCCTCTGTAAATATGTCCTTCAAAGGAATCATTTTTCAAATCAAAATTTTGAAGTAAAGTATGTCATTGTATTTTGTGAAATTGTATTGAATCACCAACTGTTACCATTCTCCTCAAGAGTAAAAGCTATGTAGTTTGTGTTTGCGGGATTTTGCCGAGGGGGTCGCCAAGAAAATGTCTGTTTGTGGTGATGAATAAACACTTTCATATCCATGAAACTTTTCCACGTTCTCAGAGACTTAGTCACAGTCAGAAAGTTTACGGGGTCGTCCAAGACCCACCCCTAACTCTAAGCAATGGCCAACAAACTTAGCAGTCTATTGGAGATGAGTATGCTTTAAACGTTTCATCCCCGTATGTGTCAAACAATACTGCGGAGAACTACAGAGGTGGATAAGAAAGTGGAGTTGTATATGTGTGTGCGTCCGTTGGTGTGTGTGCCTGTGGGCATGCGCCTTTGTGTGTGCGCGTGTGCATCTGTGTCTGTGTATGTGTGCGTGTCTGGTGTTTATATGTGTATTGTTTCTAATTTTCTGTGGATTGTCTGTATATGTGTCTTGTGTTTGTGTTTATGAATGTGCAACTGTGTGTGTACGCATGTGTGAGTTTGTGTGTGCGCGTGTGTGTGTACGTGTGTGTGTTTGCGTGTGTCTGTGTTCTTGTGTGTGCATTTCTGTCTGTGCGTGTTCCTGTGTTTGTTCTTGGTTATTACTGTGCGTATTTGTGCGTGCTTATGTATGTCGGTCTCTGTGTCTGTGTGTATGCGTCTGTGAGTAGGGGTGTTTGCGAGAATGTATCTGTGTGATTTTATGCTTGTGTATGTACATTATGAGTCAGTGTGAGCATATAATTGTGTGTGGGTGTGTGTGTTTTTTCTACATGTGTTTGTGTGCGTGACTTTTGTGCGTGTGTTTGTGTGTCTGTGATTTTTTTTTTGCGTGTATGTGTGTCCCAATACGTGTGTGTCTGTGTGTGTGCGTGCGAGCGCCTGGGACTAGGCTTATCTGTTTCTGTCAGCATCGTGTGTGTGTGTGTGTGTGTGTGTGTGTGTGTGTGTGTGTGTACGTATATATGTGTGTATGCGTGTCTCTGTGTGACATGTATATGTGTGTGCGCGTCTGTCTGTGTGATTATGTGCTTGTGCATTCGTGTCTGTGTGTGTGTGTGTTTCTGTGTGAGTAGGTATATGTGTGCGTGTCTACGTATGGCTGTGTCTATGAGTATGAGCGTGTTGTGACTGTCTGAATGTGCACGTGTGTGTCTATGTGTATGTCTCTATGAGTGTCCGTATGTGTCTGGATCAGAATATGCTTGTCTGTGCCTGTATTCGTAAGTATGTGGATGAGCCTCTGTGTGTGTGTGTGCGCGCGCGCGTGTGTGTGTGTGTGTATGTGTGTGTGTGTGTGTGTGTGTGTGTGTGTATACAGCGGTTCAGGGAACTTCACAACATTGAATTGCTTGTAAGGGATACAGCAATATCACGGGTTTAATTCCGAAGACGGGAGAGCTGGGACAGTCTCTTCTCAATACATTTCAGGAAGTTGAACAGGGATTGAAAAAGTTATTGGATGCGGAGCGTTTGATGGCTCTGGATTTGTCTGTAAATTTACTAATTCAATAAACTTATTGAGTTTAAAAGAATGAGGGAGAAAACACATTGAAACCAATCGAATACGGAAAGCACACAGAACACGTAGAGAGCTGGGGAAGCAGATGTGAAAGTGTCGTTTTATTTCTTTGAGTGTGTTTCTATATGTCGATATGTCTGTGTCTGTATCTATAAGACCATAAGACCATTAAATATCGGAAAAGAAGCCCATCGAGTCTGCTGCAATTCGTCCAGTCATTTCCGCTCCCTGGCCTTCACCCCATACCATTTGATGCCCTGGCTAATCAAGAACCTACCTGTCTCTGCCGTAAACACACCCAATGACGTGACCTCCACAGCCGCTCGTGACAATAAATTCCACAGATTTATCCCCCTCTGACCCAAGTGATTTCTCCGCATCTCAGTTCTAAAACGACGTCCTTCAATCCTGAAGTCCTGACGTATTGGTAGAATCCCCTACCATGGGAAATAACTTTACCATATCTAATCTATTCAGACCTTTTAATATTCGAAAGGTTTCTATGAGATCGCCCATATTCTTCTGAACTCCAGGGAATACAGCCCAAGAGCTGCTGGACGTTCCTCATAACGTAACTCTTTCATTCTTGGAATCATTTTCGTGAATTTTCTCTGAGCCCTCTCCCTTTGAAAGTAAGGAGCCCAAATGTGCACACAATACTCAAAGTATGGTCTCATGAGTGCCTTATAGAGCCTCAACATCACATCCCTGCTCTTATATTCTATTCCTCTTGAAATGAATGCCAACTTTGCATTCGCCTTCTTCACAACCGACTCAACCTGGAGGTTAACCTTCAGGGTATCTTGCACAAGGACTCCCAAATTCCTTTGCAGCTCTGCATTTTGAATTTTCTCCCCATCTAAGTAATAGTCTGCCCGTTTATTTCTTCCACCAAAGTGCCTGACCATACATTTTCCAACAACGTACTTCATTTGCCACTTCTTTGCAATTTCCCCCAAACTATCTAAGTCCCTCTGCAGGCTCTCTGTTTCCTCAACACTACCCGCTCCTCCACCTACCTTGGTATCATCGACAAATGTAGCCAAAAATTCATTAATACCTTGATCCAAATCATTGACATACATCGCAAAAAGCAGCGGTCCCAAAACCGACACGTGTGGAACTCCACTGGCAAGCGGCACCCAACCAGAATAGGATCACTTTCTTCTCACTCTCCGTTTTCTGCCACCAGCCAATGCTCCACCTATGCTAACTTCCCTGTAATTCCATGGGCTCTTTATCTCTCTAAACAGTGTCCAGTGCGGCAGCCTCATGTACACCACGTCTACATCTCCTCTGTCCAACCTGCTTGTAATTTCCTACAGAAATGCAGTAGGTTTGTCAGGATTTTCCTTTCCGGAAACCATGCTGGCTTTGGCCTATCTTGTCATGAGTCTCCAGGTACTCAGTAATCCCATCCCTAACAATCGATTCTAACAATTTCTCAACCACTGATGCCAGGCTAACAGATCTATGGTTTCCTTTCTGCTGCCTCACACCCTTCTTCAATAGCAGAGTAACATTTGCAATTTTCCCGTCATGCGGTAGAATGCTAGAATCTATCGATTCTTGAAAGATCATTGTTAATGCCTCCGCAATCTCTCCAGTTACTTTCTTCAGAACCCGAGTGTGAATTTCATCAGGTCCAGGAGATTTATCCGCCCTTCAGAGCATTAAGCTTTCTGAACACCTTCTCGTAAGTTTCACTGCACAAACTTCACTTCCCTGACATTCTTGAATGCCCGGTATACTACAGACGTCTTCTACTGTGAATACTGATGCAAAATACGTATTCAGATCCTCCGCCATTACTGAATCTCTCATTACAATATCTGCAGCGTCATTTTGTACTGTCCCTATATCTACCATCGACTGCCTTTTACCCTTTATATGCTTAAAACGCTTTTAGTATCTTCTTTGATATTCGTCGCCAGCTTCCTTTCATAATTCATCTTTTCCTTCCTAATTACCTTCTTAGATTCTTCTGCAAGTTATTAAAAGCTTCCCAATCTTCCCACTAGTTTTGGATTCCTTGTATGCCATCTCTTTAGCTTTTAATTTGGCTCTGACTTCACTTGTCAGCCACCGTAGTGCCCTTTGCCCCTTTGAAAATTTCTTCTTATTTGGAATATATCTGTCCGGCATTTCCCTCATTTTACGCAGAAACTCCAGCTATAGCTGCTTTGCAATCCTTCCTGCAAATGTCCCTTTCCAGTCAACTTCGGCCAGTTCCCCTCTCATGCCATTGTAATTTCCTTTATTCCACTGAAATACATTGGATATTTTCCCTCTCAAATTTCAAACTCGATCATTTTGTAATCTCTATTCCCGCAAGGTTTCTTAACCTGAAGCTCTCTTATCACCTCCGGATCATTGCATAATACCCAATCCAGCACAGCCGATCTCCTGGTGGGCTCAACAACAAGATGTTCTAAAAAGCCGTCCCTTAGACATTCTACAAATTTTCTGTCCTGAAGTCCAGTACTAACCTGGTTCTCCCAATCCACCCTCATGTTGAAATCCCCAACGATTATCTATGTCATTTCTTTCTGATGACTTAATATTATATTTTAAACACAGAGCCACACCACCCCCTGTGACTACTATCTTTCCGATACACCGTATATCCTTGGACATTCTGCTCCCAATGGCAGCCATCCTTTAGCCAAATTTCAGAGATGGCCACAACGTCATATTTGCCAATCTGCCGCTTATCTCAAGATCGTCCACTTTATTCCTTATGCTGCGTGCATGCAATGTAACACTTCCAGCCCTGTATTTGTTGCTTTCTGTTTTAACCGCACCACGTCTCTATTGCACTGTAACTCATGCCACTGTCTGTGATTAAACCTCATCTCCTGCCTATTCTTTCCATAATGTCTGTTGTACGCTCTATTTGATTTTTTCTGTTTTCTCCTTCCTCAGCCCTATCATTCCAGTTCCCACCTAACTGCTATATTAGCTTAAAGTAAACCGTCCCTCACAGCTCTATTAAATGTGCCTCTGTGAGGGAGGTTTCAGCTGTAGCCCGTCGTTTACGTACAGGTCGTACCTCCCCAGAAGAGGCCCCAGTGATCCAGGAATCTGAAGCCCTGCACCCTATGCACTTTAATACGCCTGATCATGCTATTCTTGCACTCGCCAGCAGGTGGCACAGGCAGCAATCCTGAGATTACTACCCGAGAGGTCCGGCTTTTCAGTTTTCTACCTAACTCCCTGAATTCTCTCTTCAGGATCTCCTCCCTTTTTCTATCTATGTCATTGATACCAACATGTGCCAAGACTTCTAGCTGTTGACGCTCTCCCTTCAGAATACTCTGCACCCGATACGCGACATCCCGTACCCTGGCACCTGGGAGGGAACACACCATGCGAGTATCTCTATCAGGCTGACAGAACCTCCTGTCTGTTCCCCTCATTATGGAATCACCTATAACTACCGCATTCCTCATCTTCCTCTTTCCCTTCTGCACCACGGAACCAGGCTCAGTGCCGTGGTCGTCCTCTGTCAATTCACCCCCGCCCCCTCAACAGCATCCAAAACGAGATACTAATTACTGAGGGGGATGGCCAGAAGGTTGCTTTCTACTATCTGAGCTCTTTTCTTCGCTTCACTGACAGTCACCCACTTATCTAACTCCAGCAGCCTCGGGGTGACTAACTCCCTGTACCTCCTATCTATCTCTTGCTCACTCTCCCTAATAAGCTGGAGGTCATCGAGCCGCCGCTCCAGATCTCCCAGGAGCTGCATCTCGGTGCACCTGGAGCACTGGTGGCCATCTGGGAGACTGGAAGATTCCCAGGATTCCCACATCCGGCACGCAGAGCAAAATACTAACTCTACCGACGTGCTCTCTGTTCCTAAAAGAAATGCGAAGAGAAACCACAAGCGAAGTCAGCCAACTCACTTACCTCGCCGTAGTCTGAACTATCCAAAGCCTATCGCTTCGACTCTCGCCATTGGCCTACTCCGGACAATGGCCGCTCCGCTTATACCTTCTGTAATGTTGGTTCGTTCGTCGAGCTCATTTGCCGCCGCTGACAGGCCCCGCACAATGGACTAGCGTCCGCGAAACTCTCGTTTGTATGTTGTGCCTTTTTGTGTTTGAGTCTGTGTGTGTGTGTGTGTGTGTGTGTGTGTGTGTGTGTGTGTGTGTGTGTGTGTGTATGTGTGTGTGTGTTTGTGTTGGTCTGTCTTTGTGTGTGAGTGTGTTTCCGTGTGGGTGTACTTCTGCGCGTGAGTGTGTTTCCATGTCTGGGTGAGGATAGGCCCATTGTCTCTGCATGCTCCTGCCCGACTGAATTTGTGTCAATAAACCTCGATTTAATTTTATCCCCTTGGTTCATTCCCCTCCAATAACATCCGTGAACTTCACGTGCCCTCGAACTCGTCAACAACTTTAAAATCCCTGGTCGTGATCACCTCATCTTAACCAGGATAAGCAGCAGCTGTTCACTTCTATCCCCATCAAGAAGGCGCTTCCTTCCCAACAACAGACCCAGCCAGTTCCCCTTCATCTACTCTTCATTTGGAGTCAGGGAGCAAAGAAACAGACCCATTTTTCCCTTTTCATCTATTCCGAGTAATTATTCTGCTGAGTACCGTAACATAGCCCTCAACTCCCCTCCCATCCGTGTACTTTTTTCCAATTTTCGCTGCAATATAATCAATCCCACACCCACCACTTCCGCTGACAGCTCATCTCACACCGGCACTACCGTCTGAGTGAAGAAAATCCCACTCAGATTCCCCTTAAATATCTTACCGTTCATTCTTAAACTGCAGCCTCTCGTTCCAGTCGCACACGAGCTCAGCGAAAAAGGCCTGTATTTCCGCTGTCTACAAGACTCACAATTATTTATACCTCTCCGATATATCCCATCATCCTCCTACATTCCAGGAAATAAAGTCACATGCCAAGATCTGGTATTACCCCCCAAATCTGTCGAAACCGCCATATTCGCAGTGGACTCCACATGCACTGAACCGGAACATATCCGCATGCATCCCGATATTCGTGCACAGCCTATATTCATGGGCACTCCCAGATTCGCTCGTACCTTCATATCAGCAGACATTTGGGAAGCTCACCCAAATTCAGCAACTGGGTGACTGCGTCAAAGAGTTGGAGCTGGAGTTGGATGTTCGTAGGATCATTCGCAATGTTGAGATATTATAGATTAGTCTTTTGAGGAGGTTGTCACTCGAATACAGGATTTGGATACTACATGGGTGACCATCAGGGGAGGTAATGGGATTAAAAAGTCAATGCAGGGCTCCCCTGAGGCCATTCCATTCAGCAACAAGTATACAACTTTGAATACTGCTGATCGTGGTGATGGTGGGGGTGGGGGTGGGGGCGCTGGTGGGGGCAATTGACCCAGCAGATCCCGGCAGCAGCAGCCAGGCTGATGTCACTGTGGCCGTCTCTGAACCTCGACTCTGAAGGGTAAATTCAGGCAATGCGTTAGTTATAGGGTATTCGATAGTCAAGGGACAGAAAGGAGATTCCGTGACCGCAAAGGTGACACCAGAGAGGTGTGTGGTCTCCCGGGAGTGGCTGGAGAGATCGTAGTGCATGTTGGCACTAGTGACTTAGGCAGAAAGGGGGAAGAGGCCCTACACAGTGAGTGTAGGGAGTTAGGAAAGAGGCTGAAGAGAAGGACCTCTAAGGTTGTAACCTCCGGATTATTGCAAGCGCCAGGGCCTAGTACAGGCAGCAATGGAGTGACGGCATGGATGAATGAATGGCTGTTGAGATGGTGCAGGGAGCAGAATTTCAAGTTCATGGATCATTGGAACATTTTCGAGGGAAGGGATGACCTGCATAAAAGTGACGGGTTGCATTTGAACAGGAGGAAGCCAATATCCCGACAAGGAGGTCTGCGATGCTACTCGGGTTAGTTTACACCAGTTTTGCATAGGCTGAAACTGGAGTCCTGGATCAGTAAGGAAGGATCGTTCCGGAAAGCAGATGTCAGGGACAGTATTGAAAGGCAAAATCGACAGAACAGCTATGACAAGTCACATAGTTTGAAGTCTGTACATTTTAATGCGAGGTGTGTTACGGGTAAGGGTGAGGAAGCTACCGCATGGATTTGTACCAGGAACTATGATGTTGTGGTTATTACTAAGACTTGGTTGAGAGAGAGACTGGAATGGGGATCAGCGTATCACGGTTTCGTTGTTTTACAGAGGATAGAGGAGGAAGTAAAAGACGGTGTGTCGTTGCCCTGCGAATCAGGAGCAATATAACAGCTGCCCGCCGGGGAGATATAATGGTGGGTTCAGGCGCTGAGTCCATGTGGGATGGAAATCAGGAATAGGAAAGGTGTAAGCACCCTGTTCGGATCGAACTAGTGATCACCAATAGTCACCGGGACAGTGAGGAACAGATATGTAAACAGATTATGGAAATATGTATAAATAATAGCGTTGCTGTCATGGGAGATTTCAACTTTCCTAATGTAAACGCAGACCTTCTTAGTGCAAGGTATTAAAATGGGCATGAGTTTGTTAATTATATCTACGAGGATTTCTACATCAATATAGAGATCGCTCACTGAGAAGGCTCTACTGCACCTGGTGTTGAGTAACGAGCCTGTCCAGGTGACAGAGCTTTCAGTGGGTCCTACCCTCTCCCTGGTTATCCTCTTGTTTTTGATATATGTGTAGAATGCCTTGGCATTCACCTTAATCCTTCTATCCAAGGACCTTTCTGGTCTGCATTTCCTTATTCCATTCTGTAGTTCTTTTCTGGCTTCTTTATAATCTTCACGAGTCCCGTCCGATTGTAACATAGATTTTAGAACGGCGTTTGATAAAGTCCTTCATGGGAGGCTAATCCAGAAGGTTGCGGCGAACTGGCTGCTTGGATTCAGAACTTGTTTGCATATCGAAGACAGAACGTAGTGGTCGAAAAGACTTATCCGAGCTGAGGTTTGTAATCAGTGGTGCTCTACAGGCATCTGTGCTTGGACCTCTACTGTTTCTAGGTAATAAATAAATGACTTGGATGAAAATGTAAATGGGTCGGTTAGTAAGTTTGGGAATGATACCGAGATTAACGGAGTTGTGAATAGCGTTGAAAACTAGCAAGAGTACAGTGCAACATAGATCAGTTGCAGATATGGGCAGAGACATGGCAAATGGAATATAGCAGGGCATCATTCCGGTGAACCTCTTTTGCGCCCTCCCCAAAGCCTCAACATCCTTCCCATACGACAAGCACTGCACGCAATACTCCAGATGCCTAATCAGATTTTTAAGAAATTATAACATAACTACTTAACCTTTGAACTCAATGCCTCGACTAATAAAAACCAACATACAGAAATTGAGGAGTATGCTACGCACAGGTAATTTCTAAGGTAAGAATTTATTCGGCACAGCTTTGTGGGCCGAAGGGCCTATGTTGTGCTGTAGGTTTTCCATGTTTCTATGTTTCTAACCTAGATAACTGTGAGGTGTTCCACATTGGCAGTGCAAATACAAGGAGGGAAAGACACTTCGCAGGTCTTTAGCTCCTTTAAAGTGGCTACACACGTCGATAGGGTGCTAAGAAGGCTTATGGAATGTTGGCTTTTATTAGTTGAGGCATTGAGTTCAAAGGTCAAGTGGTGATGTTGCAACTTCTTAAAAATCTGATTAGGCATTTGGAGTATTGCGTGCGGTGCTTGGCGTATGGGAAGGATGTTAAGGCTTTGGAGAGGGCGCAAAAAACGGTTTGTTAGGATTCTTCCCTGTTTAGAGGGCTTGTGGTATCATGAGAGGATGGAGCATTTTACTGGATTTGTTTACTTTGGAGTGTCGGAGGCCGATTGGAGATCTGATAGATGTTCATAAGGTTATGCCAGGCATAGATTGAGTGAACAGGGAGTATCCTTTTCCCAGCACAAGTTGTCTAATGCCAGAAGCCATGCACTGAAGGTGAGAAGCGATAGGTTGAAAAGGGAGGTGAGGGGTAGGGTTTTTTCCTCAGAGACTGTGGATACCTGAAATGTGCTGCATGGCACGGTGGTGGGCGTAACCACATTCGGGAGTTTTAGCAGACGTTCAGATAGGTGCGTGAATGTGCGGAATATGGAGGGATTGTGCAGATTGGAGGAATTAGTTCAACAGCCTTTCTCTGCTGTGCTCTTCTCCGCACTGTTCGATTTTGAATGTCCAGAAGAACAGTATCCAGCCGCCGATGAACGCGGTAACCAACACGCTCTTCGTCTATGGAAGAAAGCCTTACATTCGCACATCCAACACTTGGCCTGCGGGCCTGATGTCCGAGATCTTCAATGTCAGGATGGGACAGTTTATAAGCGAGGTTCTCAGACAGTTATTCGGAATCCACTGACACTCTTGTTGACTTTTGCCTCTATTCGATTCTATGAATTTCTTTAATTTCTAGGAAACACTGGAAATATTCAGCAGTCTGGACCGAAACCCTGGAGAGACAAAGTTACCAGTAGAAATAATCGCCCCCACAATGGCACAGAATGGTGCTGTTTGTTTAGAATTGTTGAATCTAATGCGATCCACTGTCGTATTCTGCAGAAGGAATTCATATTACGATTGCGGGCAGGAATTAATGTGAGAGCAGTAACGCTAAACAACAGTACCATGTGGATTTGAGTAAAGGAGCATTTCCAAGGCTCCGTACTTCCCTAGAATCAGGCAGACGGAGTCATGGGTTTATAAGTAGACGTATTGGGAAGCAAGGTGATGAACTCCTGGTGAAAACTGGTCCACCCACAAACGGTGTTTATGGTGGATGGGGTTGGGTGAAGGAGTTCGATAGGTCGGATCGGGTTGTGGTGTCTCGAAAATTGACTATAATACTGGAGGCGATGAAAACGGAAGCCAGAACTGAAGGTGATAAAAACACAGAGCACTTTGTGGATAGAACAGCTAAGTTAACTACTTCATACGCATCATTGATTTACACTGATGCTGTCTGACTTATTTAACACAATATATTCAGTATTGTCTATGTTTCTCAGTGTATTGTGTTCATCCGTGTGTGCCATGTATAAGCAAAGATGGAAAGGAGTTGGAGAATGAGCAGATAATATCTAGTAGAGTAATTCTTAGTTGTGGCATTTAGTGTGCTGATAGATTTTAGAAATTGGGTTTGTTCACCTTAGAACCGAACGGTTTGTGACGAGATCTGAAAAAAAAATTGTCACTGAACATTTCAAAAGAAGTCGACACTGTAGAAATTATATATGAATGGCTTTCTTCAAGTCTTGCTGGGAAAGAAAATTCATTGATGAAGTAGTTAAAGGTGTTTGAGCCCAAGGGACAGATGTGAATAATTTCTGCAGTTATGTCCTGGGCCTGGAGTGATGGACACTAACAAACACAGTTGTTTTCCATTGTCCGGGAGGTGACTGTCACTATTGGAGTGTCTTCCACATGGTTCCCATGTGAATGCAGTTTTTCTCTAAGGCGGAATGGGCAAGGAGAGACGTTATCATTGGCCAATGAGATGACAATAGGGAGATGATGATGACGTCGACTCAGGCCTGAGAGGCCATCGTCGGGCATTTTCATGCCTTACAAAGCGCGGAATGAAAGACTGTGTGGTGCACTCCTCACACCGATATTTCGCAGTATTATTCTTTATTTTACGAGATCAAGTTTCGAGCTGAATACTCAACCCGGCACGGATGGAAAAGCCTACTCGGGAACGGCCCGACTGGATTCGAACCCGGGAACCTCCTTTACGGAATCCGGCGCTGATGTCGCTGCGCCACCAGCCGACCGAGATAGCAATGAGGAGAAATGGAGTGAATATTCCTAAACTCTATTCCCATCTCCACGCTGTTTGTGAACTTGCAGATGCCACATACACCTCACTGATGTAGGTTGTCAGCAGTTGTTTCCCAAACTCTGAACCTTTCTTTGGCCCAAGCATAAATATCTGCGACCTAGAAGGGGAAAAAAAAAACCCGCTGTGCGTTTCCGGTCTTACAATAGATTCTCAATACATCCCTCGCGCCCCGCCATCTGCTGCCTTTTAACTTAAAAATGGAAAGGAATATTTTAAGTTATGTCTTATGTACATGCAGTTAATCTATGCATATCAGTTATATGAGCTATACGATGCACGTATTTGCATTTATTGTGTCTTTTAATTGCATTATTTATCTTTGGTGTTATTTTGTTATGTTGCACTGGATGAGGAATAACAACTATTTGGGGACACCTGAGGACTGGAAATGACATTAAACAATCTTGAATCTCATGGATGCAGCATTTAAGGGGCATCTGGTTAGTTGTATGGTTTACGGAGACATGAACCAAACACATGCAAATAGGAATAGATCAGGTAGGCCACTTGTTCAGTGTGGAGATATTGTGCTGAATGGCCTGTTTTCATGCTATATAACTCTATGATTCTAATAGTTCAGATACTTACCTACTGGTTCGCTATTTTCTCTTGTATACGTTACCTCATGCGCTTCAGCTGGTATGAAGCCTTTCTTCCTATTTATAAACCCTTTATAAATAGTTTGTCAAGTTCCCTTAAGGCCTTACACGTGTTTGTCATTCCACATTTGTGCCAGATTATCTCCTCAGTATCTCTTCTGTTATATTTCATCCCTTGATTCTATAAAAACTGGCATTAAGTTTGTTACGCTCTAGGCTTTCGTATGTTTTCCTAAATCTAAGTAACTTGGGAGGATGGTGAACAATGCAATCCAACCATTTACCAATGCCATGTAATACTGCTACTATTGTGATCGCCGTGTTGACAGTACGTTTGGGATCATTTTCAGCATCCAGCCTCTTGTAAGAATCCATAGCGGCTGGGAATGAAGATTAATTTCAGTGTTAAGTGCATACGGTTTGATGACTAGCTGTTGGATAACCCCTATTGTTCGGAGAATGGGGTCATTCAATGGACGGAGCACACATCCTTTACGCAGCAGAGCGCACACTACCGTGACAAGATTATTCCTTCAAATAATTGCATGCATATCGGCAGCAGTCTTGTTATGTTCCTGCTTCGTGTGTTTTCCGGATCTAAACAACCTGGGAAGATCACCAACGATGCAATGCGACCATCTAGTAATGGCATTTAATACTTGTACCCTGCCCTGGTCACGCGCTGTTTGCGGCATTCAACCCTCTTACTAGAACCGGTACAGGTCAGGAATGAAGACTACTTTCAGTGTGAAGCGCAGACCATTGAAGAGACAAGACGTTGATATCTTCTGAACACAATTCTTTCACAGGTCGTCAGCTACTGAGGTACCGGCTGTCGGCTGACTAGGTGTTGAGTAACTCTTATTGTTCGGAGTATTGGGACAGCACATGGACGGAACAGATAATGCAACAGAGCACACACTAACCTGGCAATAAGCAGTCAGACCCGCTTTATTCTCTCTCGTTGTGATGTTGTAGCTTTCAGCACCGATACCTATTGTTCTGTTGATTGGTTAATGGTTCCAGACCATCGCAATGTTCGAAATTTTAAATTAATTACATTAGCAGATGCAAGGCATCAGATTCTCCGCTTCTGCGGAGTGGATGTTTGAATTCCGAGCAAACCCTAGACAAAAACAATACAGATTGCCGTTGTGGGTACGAGAGAATGCACCATCGTTTCCGAAACTAGATCAGTGATGGAATTGAAAACACACAATGAACGTTCCCTCTATTTACCTGTAAAATGTGCACGGACCAGCTATTGCTATGAGCAGAATTTTTTTAAACGGCCTGAAAACTGCGAAACAATTTAAGTGAGTTGTTTTTTGTAATGTGCACACCAAACAAACACGAACTGCAATTCAAAACACAAGCAAGTATTGTGAGGCAGTAAAAATAACTGGCAAGTAGAATCAGGAAAATAAGTATTTATCGAGACGGCGTCGGCGCTCAGCAGGCTGTGTATAAAGACAGGCCGACTTCCATTCTGTCTACTAATCCTATGCTCTTTGTAAACGGAAGTATCTTGATCATTAATCAGATCTCTTTGGAATTTCGTTTCTTTCCGACAGGATTCTGACAAACTGTCCATGCCTGTGTTTGAGAGGGTGGACTCAGAAATTTAACTTCCTTGGGCTGTGCAGAAGCAAGATTAACTCTTACTTTATCCTTCAGACACATTATTTTGATTCCCGCAGTTTTTCATGTTTTATGTAAAGGTATAAGTTTCGATATTATAGCAACAGAATCATCATTAACCTTGGGGTAATGATTAACATGAACTTATTCCAATGGAAAAAAGACAATAAGCCTTCGAACAAATCCAATATAAGAGCACAAAACTGCAGAATCCGGCATCTGAAACAGAAACGAGAACAAAATGGTGGAAATGCTCCGCAGAATTTTAGGGAGACTGAATTAACGGTAGACGGCCCATCTTAGACATTAATTCATTGATACAGATATCTCTATTTCTCTAACCCAATTAAAAGGCAAAATCTGCGAATTCATGGCCATCTGATCAACATTGGTTGTGCCCCTAATTCATTAGCAGATTCGGTGGTGACTGACCGATTCAAAGCACACTTCAGCATTTGATTGGAATCTCAACGAACACCTCCTTTATTCTAAAAATATCTGTGAAATTATTTTACCTGACTAATGGAGTGAAGAGTTCAGACAAGCATCTTATAAGACCACAAGTCCATAAGGTAGAGGAACAGAATTAGGTTATTTGTCCCATTGACTGCTTTGCCATTGTTCTAATGTCATTTTCCCTCAGTCCCAATTTCCTTCCTTATCCCTGCCTTCACGCCCTGACTAATCAATAGTATATAAACATGCGCCTAAAATCTGCCCAAAGACCTATCCTCTACAGCCGCCTGTGGCAACGAATTCCGCAGATTCAACGCTCTCTGTCTAAAAAAAAATCCTCCTCATCTCCGTTCTCCATAAAGGCTTCCTATATGCCCAATCTTTGTCTCTTGCCAATTGGCCAATACTCTATCCATGCTAATATCTCCTGTAATAACATAGGCTCTTAACTTGTTAGCACCCTCATCTGCGGCACCTTGTCAAAAGCCTTCTGGAAATGCAAGTACATAACTTCCACCGATTCTCCTTTGCCCATCCTGCTTGTTATTTCATTAAAGAATTCTATCAGATTTGTCAGTCATGATTTTCCCTCATGGAAAGCATGCTCACCGGCCTATATCACATGTGCCTCCAAGCACCCTGCAGCCGCATCCTAGCAATGGACTCTAATACCTTCCCAGCAACTGAGGTCATACTAGCTGGCCTATATTTTTCTTTCTTTTGAATCTCTCCCTTCTTGAAGAGTTGAGTGACATTTGCAATGATGTGTTACCCCGGAACCATGCTAGATCAATAGATTCTTGAAAGTTGATTCGTAATGCCTCCACCATCTCGTAAGCCATTTCCTTTTCACCCAGGGGTATAGGCCATCTTCTCCAGGTGCCTTACCTACATTCAGAGCTGAAGTAACAAATGTTTTGTTCTCCTTTGCACTTCAGTACTGGAAATGACATTGAATAATCTAGAATACTGAATCTTTCATAGGAACCGGGTGTCCAATGCAGTGCTACGTGCACCCGAGTAACCCGAGTTCAGATTACATCCCCGCCGGTCCCGAACTTGTGCGAATTACACCGCAACGTCAGGTCCCTGCAAACGCCCTCTGAAATTAATGTCAGTGCAGTTACTTTGGACAATGCATGTCAGGAGGCCTGATTGTTAAAGAAGGAAAATTTCCCACTAATCTGTCAGCAGTTGCTTTTGAAAAGATGTCGTATTTGCATTAGTACTGAAGCTTCTGCTGGGAATACCTATATCGTGTAAATGCAACGTGGAATATGAATTCTATACATTTGCCAATTCCCGGGAAATGTTAGAACAGAGATAATGCTTGTATTACAGAGACTGTTCCTACGGAACGGTACAGTGAAGAACAGTGCTGCAAATTCTTCAATCTAGGACGCGGAAGACGGTCTAAAGCGGACTTAATATTGCAATATTAACGAGGAGATCCATGTTAGAGGAGAATCGGGAAAATAATTCCTGTTCATCATCAAATCAGCCGCACGAATAGAACAAAGGAACAAAAGGGGAAATTGTTTTGCTGCGGGGTGGGTGTGAAAGCCCAGTGAATTTACTCGAAGTAGAAGACAGATATTTTGAAGAGTACTACAGCTGATGGACGACGGAAGTCATTGGGATGGACTGAAATGGTTAATAACTGCAGACGGGGTGAGAATTTTCATGTCAAAATATTGATTAAATGCAAGGCTTGAGGAGGAATGAGGAGTTGCCTTGAGCTGGAGTGAGTAAGGACACGGATAGCGGGGTTTCAGCTGTGCACCCGTTTATGGGGATTGGAACAGTGAGACTGACCGGAATGAGAGGAATGACCATTACTCAGGAAGGAAAACATTGATGAGCCTGGGTCCAGTAGATGAAACAAAACCAGGCTGCAGATGGGCGATCTCTCGACCAGACACTTTCTGTTATGGTGTTGGATTCTCGGCAAAAATAATTTCAGAACGAAATATTATGACTGGCAGGGAGGTGGATCTATTCGGAAAAAAAGAGAATTGAACATGCATCAGGGAACGAGGACAATGCAGCTTCTGACTAAATTGCTCTTCGGTTGTTGTTTTTATTTCAGCTTTCACTAGAGAACAAGGGCTGGCTGTGCAGTATTTCGTGGAGATATGATGAAGGCAGGGGACATCCCCCACAAAATGTTTATCTGGGGCAAGTTTCTGGAATAGACAAACCTTGGATTGCCATTTGGCGACAGCAGAGTCTAGTCCGGCCGTGATCTACTGGAGATATAATGCAGGTATAAGATTTATAAACACCTGCACGGATGGCCTCAATCCCGGTGGCGAACGTCGAGGCTGGGGCATGGGGATAGCGATCTCATCTCCAAAAAGATAAATAATACATTAGACCGGCCAATTGAAGCACCTAGAGCTCGTCATAGGGAAAGGAAGGATACATCAAGAAGACAGTTTAACCCGGGAGCAACCTGAAGGACCGGTCGAGGACAGAGGACTATGTTGAGCTCTAATGAATGGTATGATGCTTATTACCTTGTCCTTCTAGCAGGAACGACTACATCGTAGCTAAAAGAATATAGTTGGAAGCTCAACGTTAGGGGACACTTGTATCCAAAGGACACGCTGCTGAGTGGCCGACTGGGTCTGGAAACGAAATGAAATCCTTAGAAAGAGGAGACATAGGATCAGCAGATGAAGTATTCTTCTGGGTAGAGTTAAGGGACGGCAAGGGTAAAAAAAAAACACTGTTGGGATATGCAGCATTATATACAGTATTCGAAATATTACCGAGGATGTGTGATACGAATTACAACGGGAGATAGAAAAGGCATGTAAAAGTGGCAATGTCACAATAATGATGGAGGATTTCAACACGTCAGTAGATTGAGAAAATCAGATTGGTCCTGTATCCCAAGGAAAGGAATCTGGCTGGAACACCCTGGCTAAAGTCTGTTCCTCCTGTGCTGTAGATACTTCATTTTAGCTGTTGGTCAAGAACAGTCTGTATTGCTTTCGGCCTGTTTGGGTTTCCGTAAAATATAAGGATACTTCGGAAAGTCTGTTATCCAATCAGGATGGGGTACATCTCATCCAATCCCGGCGTCTTCTCCAACTGGATGCTTTCCAGAAGCTCCAGCACATCTTTTTTCTTAATATCTACATGCTCAAGCTTTTCAGTCTGCTGCAAGTCATTACTACAATCACCTTTTCCATAGTGAAAACTGAAGTAAAGTTTTCTCCGGTTCCATACACACTTTTCCACTGTCACACTTAATAGGTCCTATTCCTTCATGGTTTATCCTCTTGTTCTTCACATATTTGTAGAATGGCTTGGGATTTTCCCTAATACTGCCCGCCAAGGCCTTCGCTTGGCCCCTTCAGGCTCCCTTAATTTCCTTCCTAAGCTCCTCTTGTTAGCCTTATAATCTCCTAGATCTCTAACATCAACTAGCTCTCTGGACCTTTGGTAAGCTTTTCTTTTCTTCTTGACTAGATTTACTACAGCCTTTGTATACCACGGTTCCTGTACCCTACCGTAACTTCCCTGTCTCATTGGAACACACCTATGCAGAACTCCACACAAATATCCCCTGAATATTTACCACATTTCTTCCGTACCATTCCCTGAGAACATCTGTTCCCAATTTAAGCTCCCAAGTTCCTGCCTGATAGCCTCATAATTCCCCTTACTCCAATTAAACACTTTTCTAACTTCTCTACTCCTATCTCTATCCAATGCTATTATACAGGAGATAGAATTATGATCATTGTCTCCAAAATGCTCTCCCACTGAGAGATCTCACACTTGATCAGGTTCCTTTCCCAATGCAAATTCAAGTACAGTCTCTCCTCTTGTAGGCTTATCTACATATTGTGTCAAGAAACCTTCTTGAACAAACCTAATAAACTCCTCCCCATCTTACCCCTTGCTCCAGAGAAATGCCAATCTGGTGTATTGCTTTCTATTATAGGAAACATGTCTAGTCTCCTTGTAATTTCCTCAAAAAATGTGGTGGTTTTGCCAGTTGGTAGAAGAGATTTACCAGGATGCTGCCTGGATAAGAAGATATTGGACAATTTAGGGATATTTTCTCCTGAGCACCATATGCTGAGGGAGGCCTGACAGAAAATAATAGTAAGCATCCCAGCCCTGTGCTCCAAGAAGGAGTCCCGGCTCCGTACCCAAGGGCCCAACCGAGCGGAGTCCAACAGCCCAGCCTAGACTAGTCCAAGAGCCACGCCCTGCCCTGGAGCACCTCGCCCTCTCCTGGAGTACCTCGCCCAGCCTGGTGCTGGAGATTCCTGATCCTGTGCTGGAGTCTCTTGTCCCGTCCAGGAGACCCTCCTCTCGTCCAAGCCATGTCCAAGTACCTCGTCTGGTCCAGGCCACGTTCTAGAACCTCGTCTTGTCTAAGTCAAGGCTTTGTGTTCTCGTTCTGTCCATGTGCCTCGTCCTGTGCAGGAGTTCCACGTCCAGTCCTGTAGCCACGTCTTGTCCTCGCCTAGATCCGGGGTCCGAGCTCGAGTCAAGATCTAGGTTTCTGGTCCCTGTCCAGTCTCGGGCTTGGAGTCCCAGCCCAGGCTCCTAGTTCCAAGTTCCTTGTCCTGGTCCCGCTTTCCTAGTCTTAGTCCTACCCCAGGACCGGTGCCCTTGTCTTGTCCAAGGCCCGTGTCCATGTCCAGCGTCGTGCCTTCCTTTCTCCCCTTGTTTTCTTGATAAACCTTGTCCTGTGCGTAGTACTTCAGTGTCTCTGTCTTGCACGTGGGTCCGCACCCAACGCCCCCTTATTACAACAGAATGAAGAAAACTTGATTGCATTATGAAAATTAGGATTCAGAGGAGATTGCATATTTTTTTCTAACTTTTTACTTCATTTGGACGATCTATGATGGTAAGTTGGGTGAGTCATATATAGAAACATAGAAACTTAGTCATTCATTATACCTGTTCGGAAAAATGTCATTCTGGGTCAGTTATCTTTGGACTTTAAGAAACAGTCCTTCTTCTTCTTGAGCCCTTAGCTCCTGGTGGATTCGTCGGGGCGCCCTCGTGACAAGCGTTGCACCAGCTTTTTGGTGTGATCATCATGCGGCGAATCTTGGGCATTTGAAACCTGGCGGAGGCCATCCCTTTCCAGGTTTGACCACAGCTGATTTCCTCCAACGTGCTGGGTCGCCTTGGTCGTGAACACGTGGCCGTTGTAGTTCATCTGAGAAACTTTCCATCCGGGCCGGTGACTTCATCATGGAATTCTTTCGCCCAGTGGTGCGGCGTTAACACCACCCCCTCACCTGGTTTAGCCCGCCAGCTGAAGCGGTTTACCGGGGTATGACGCTTGGAGACAGCACGTGAGAGATTTAGGAGATGGATGAGACCAGTGATGCGCGTCCACACTGCCTAATAGGGAGCAGGATGCTAGACGTCAAAGGTACTACCTCTATCCAGAGCCCCCAATACCCCAAACAGTTAAAAACGTATTATTTCAGGGCGAAGCATATCAGCCAAAAAGAAATCAAATGCAGGCTTCATTATAATCTTTGGGGGTTGATAGCTTTCATTTAAAAACGTTCTTAAGTAATGGGAGTGACTTTAATTTCATTGACGGCATTGTGTTTAATTAAATACAACCTATAGGGCTTTGGGGGAGAAGGTAGCATTGGTTAGATAGAAGAAGCAGTGAGGGTATTATTTCCCAATTCTCTGCCAAACACTCCAGTCCAGATGGTAGCCGGAATTGGCCTTGACGTTGCAGTTTCGACGGACGTTTATCCAAATACCGCCTCTATTTCACGTCGGCCATTCATTTCAGGGGACGGCGGAGACTGGAGTGATTGACATTGGAACAGCCAACCAGCATCAGACGCCTTGTGCGAATGTTGGTCTGTGAGTCTACGGGGCGGGACTAGAAAGAGATGAACAAATCTACAGTCCAACGGGTCGCCGGCATTCCGGAGTAGTTCTTTGACATCTGCCGAGTCTAATGAAGTAATGAGTCTCCAGCAAGTTGCCTGGCCACTCCCACCACACACACCTCACCTAATGTCTCGGAGCTACCGGTCGATGGGACAATCCGCCCGGGAATAACACCTGGGAGATCAGGCGGTGAATGTGAGAAGCAGGGGACTGAGCAAGAGATACTGCAGTTTCCTCTGGTTTATGCACACTACGAAGCTTTATTAATGAACTGAAGCAGCGAGGTTACCGGATATTTCTCAGCGCTGATAACCTGCTCCCTGAATTTCGACTGACTCACCGCATAAATAAATGTGTTCGTGCAGCAGCTGAAATCCCTCAGCAAAATACCCATGTGGTGAAAGATTTGTTCAGAATCATTGAAATCGAATCCTCTTCCTGAGACTTGATAATATATGACATTTACAACCAATGTCATCCACAGGAGGATGAAACTGCCGGAGAGAGTGAACAGTAAAACCACAGACCTCCTCCTGCTCTCCATCTCCGGGTCACTGCGGTTCTCCCCCTTGCTCTGACCCTTCAGCCCCTTACGGACCCGACTGGCCAATAAAATGTGCCTGACCATCAGACCGTTGAGCAGCAGGATCCCAGCGAAAGGGAGAGACGGAGTTAAAACTGTATCGAGCCAGTCATATCCTACCCACCCGGGATCAGTGAAAACATTGTTCCTGAGATAACAGAACCACGGTACATTGTCGATGATCACCCAGGGTTCCCGTGTGAAGTATCGGGGAACGTTTTTCAGACAGAACAGCACGCCGGTTGTTGTTAGAACCACATTCGCAGTTTTCCCGGTGCAATATTTTGTTTTCAGCTTCTGGCAGCAAATGGCGACAAATCGATCAAAGGTGAAAGTGACGGTGAACCAGACAGAACATTCTGTGGCTGTGAACTTCAGTACATCGATAACACTGCACACAGGGGTGATGCTCAGAAAACTCCACCAGAAGTAAAATGTTCTTATTCGATATAAAGTTACGTTGGTGACAACGGCCAGTAAATCGGCCGCTGCCATGGCAACCAGGTAGCGAGTGGTGCAGGTAGAGAGGCCGCACTTTCCCCGGGACAGGATCACATTCGCCACTAAATTCACTGGAGAGAGAGAGATGGGGGGAGAGAGAGAGGGGGGGGGGAGAGAACGGACACTGGTCATTATTGAACACATTCTCCGGGAATGAACACAGGATTGGGTTTCAGATAAGATTCAGGAGTGCTGGAGTCTGTGAACGGCTGCTAATGTAACATCAGACACGGGTCACACTGTCGCTGACCTGCTTTCCACAGTGTGGCCAATCGTCGCCGATAAAAACGAGCTGTATGAACAACAACGATTATCCCGATTCCAGTCGCTAATGGGGCCGGTTTCACCTATTTACCCGTGATTGGCCAGGCCTCTGGAAACTCAGTATCTGATGCGGCCAAGAATGGACAGAGACGAGAGCAACACAGATAAAATACTGGAGGGACTCAGCTGGTCAGGCTGCATCGGGCCGAGATCCTTATTGAGGACGAAGCAGTGCACGGATTTACGACGCGTCTCCGAGGGAAAGCAGGAGTAACTTGGCAACCTGAGGCTGAGTGGCTCCTAATGAATAAATTCTACAGCGCAGTTCAATTCGATAACTCTCGTCAGCAGATCCGTGGACACTGGATCAGGTGACCAGACCCAATTATTGACCGACATGCAGTGAGATCCGACTGTGACGGACTCCACAGTGAGACATGAAATACAGGACCAGGGGTTCTCTCTGATCAATAACTCAGAAACAGTGAACTTTACAATGTAAACCCCTCCCAGTCACAGCTTGCGGGAGAGCTGCCTGTCCCCACACCGGGACAACTCCGGACAAGGTGTCATTGAAGGCAAGAACAACGTTCGAGTCGATCCCGTGAGTTAGATGAGAGATTGGAGTTTAGTTCCGCTTGTCATTAAATATGAAATGTCAGAGCGTTGAACTGACAGGATCAATATCTCTGACGGATATTTGTACAATGATCATCACGTCAGAAACTTGTCAAATGATCATAAACAGATTCATATGGTTAATACACAGAAATACCACACATGAATTACTCCGCTCACTCACCAGGAACTCCAATGACGGCAATGAACACGTACAATATTTTCTCCACAGTCTTGTACCGATCCGACATTGCAGACATTTTCTCTGTCCAGTGATTTGTCTCCCTGTGCTACAGGCGATCTCTCGGAATGAAATGTTAAGGCAGCACATGCCTGGGGTTTTAATACCATTTAACGACTCCACAGGGACACATTTCAACAGATTTAACAATAACTGTTTTAAAATTATTTACAAACCAATTACGTCAGGCAGGAGCATCCCCGTGGTGACAGATGGCGATTAAATAATTAACTAGTGGAATGTTTGGACTGTTTCCACAGGGATCAGTGTTGGGGCCGCTTCTTTTTACATTGTACATCAACGATTTGGATTATGGAAAAGATGACTTTGTGGCTAAGTTTGCTGACGATACGAAGATAGGTGGAGGGGCCGGTAGTGCTGAGGAAACAGAGAGTCTGCAGAGAGACTTGGATAGATTCGAAGAATGGGCAGAGAAGTGGCAAATGAAGTACAATGTTGGAAAGTGTATGGTTATGCACTTTGGCAGAAAAAAATAAACGGGCAGACTATTATTTAAATGGGGAAAGAATTCAAAGTTCTGAGATGCAATGGGACTTGGGAGTCCTCGTACAGGATTCCCTTAAAGTTAACCTCCAGGTTGAATCAGTAGTGAAGAAGGCGAATGCAATGTTACATAGAAACATAGAAACATAGAAAATAGGTGCAGGAGTAGGCCATTCGGCCCTTTGAGCCTGCACCGCCATTTTTATGATCATGGCTGATAATCCAACTCAGAATCCCGCCCCAGCCTTCCCTCCATACCCCCTGACCCCCGTAGCCACAAGGGCCATATCTAACTCCCTCTTAAATATAGCCAATGAACTGGCCTCAACTGTTTCCTGTGGCAGAGAATTCCACAGATTCACCACTCTCTGTGTGAAGAAGTTTTTCCTAATCTCGGTCCTAAAAGGCTTCCCCTCTATCCTCAAACTGTGGCCCCTCATTCTGGACTTCCCCAACATCGGGAACAATCTTCCTGCATCTAGCCTGTCCAATCCTTTTAGGATCTTATACGTTTCAATCAGATCCTCCCTCAATCTTCTAAATTCCAACGAGTACAAGCCCAGTTCATCCAGTCTTTCTTCATATGAAAGTCCTGCCATCCCAGGAATCAATCTGGTGAACCTTCTTTGTACTCCCTCTATGGCAAGGATGTCTTTCCTCAGATTAGGGGACCAAAACTGCACACAATACTCCAGGTGTGGTCTCACCAAGGCCTTGTACACCTGCCGTAGTACCTCCCTGCTCCTGTACTCGAATCCTCTCGCTATAAATGCCAGCATACCATTCGCCTTCTTCACCGCCTGCTGTACCTGCATGCCCACTTTCAATGACTGGTGTATAATGACACCCAGGTCTCGTTGCATCTCCCCTTTTCCTAATCGGCCACCATTCAGATAATAATCTGTTTTCCTATTTTTGCCACCAAAGTGGATAACTTCACATTTATCCACATTAAATTGCATCTGCCATGAATTTGCCCACTCACCCAACCTATCCAAGTCACCCTGCATCCTCTTAGCATCCTCCTTACAGCTAACACTGCCACCCAGTTTCGTGTCATCCGCAAACTTGGAGATGCTCCATTTAATTCCCTCATCCAAGTCATTAATATATATTGTAAACAACTGAGGTCCCAGCACTGAGCCTTGCGGTACCTCACTAGTCACCGCCTGCCATTCTGAAAAGGTCCCGTTTATTCCCACTCTTTGCTTCCTGTCTGCTAACCAACTCTCCACCCACACCAATACCTTACCCGCAATACCGTGTGCTTTAAGTTTGCACACTAATCTCCTGTGTGGAACCTTGTCAAAAGCCTTCTGAAAATCCAAATATACCACATCCACTGGTTCTCCCCTATCCACTCTACTAGTTGCATCCTCAAAAAATTCTATGAGATTCGTCAGACATGATTTTCCTTTCACAAATCCATGCTGACTTTGTCCGATCATTTCACCGCTTTCCAAATGTGCTGTTATCACATCCTTGATAACTGACTCCAGCAGTTTCCCCACCACCTACGTTAGGCTAACCGGTCTATAATTCCCCGGTTTCTCTCTCCCTCCTTTTTTAACAAGTGGTGTTACATTAGCCACCCTCCAATCCTCAGGAACTAGTCCAGAATCTAACGAGTTTTGAAAAATTATCACTAATGCATCCACTATTTTTTGGGCTACTTCCTTAAGCACCCTGGGATGCAGACCATCTGGCCCTGGGGATTTATCTGCCTTCAATCCCTTCAATTTACCTAACACCACTTCCCTACTAACATGTATTTCGCTCAGTTCCTCCATCTCACTGGACCCTCTGTCCCCTACTATTTCTGGAAGATTATTTATGTCCTCCTTAGTGAAGACAGAACCAAAGTAATTATTCAATTGTTCAATTGTTCAATTATAAACATCACAAAGAGAAGGAGTCTCAGAACACATCCCTGTGGAACACCACTGGTCACCGTCCTCCATGCAGTATACAAATCATCTACAACCACCTTTTGGCTTCTGTGGGCAAGCCAATTCTGGAGCCACAAAGCAAGGTCTACTTGGATCCTTGCCTCATTACTTTGTGAATAAGCCTCCGATGAGGAATCTTATCAAAAGTCTTACTCAAAGCCATGTACACTGCATCCAATGCTCTACCTTCATCAGTGTATTTTGTTACATCCTCAAAGAATTCAATCAGGTTCGTAAGGCACGATCTGCCCTACACAGAGCCATGCTGACTATCCCACGTCAGATTATGCTTCTTCAAATGCTCATAAATCCTGCCTCTCAGGAGCTTCTCCAACAACTTGCCCTCCACTGAAGTAAGAGCGACTGGTCTGTAATTTCCTGGCTTATCTCTACTCTCTTTTTTGAAAAGGGAACAGTGTCTTCTAATCCTCTGGTACTTTTCCTCTCCCTATTGATGTGCAAAGATCATCACCAGAGGCTCAGCAATTTTCTCCCTCACTTACCACTGTATCTTGAGGTGTATCTCAAGTTGACAACCCCCAGCTTGTGTTGAAATTGGTAAAATTGTGACGCCAGAGCTCACATTCAGAGGAGATCATATAGAAACATGTAAAATTATGGAAGGAATAGGTAAGACAGAGGCAGGAAAATTGTTCCCACTGGTAGATGAGACTAGAACTAGAGGACATTGCCTCAAGATTTGGGGGAAATTGGGATGGAGATCAGGAGGAACTGCTTTTCCCAGAGGGTGGTGAATCTGCAGATTTCTCTGCCCAATGAAGGAGGGGGAGGCTACCTCAGTAAATATATTTAAGACAAGATTGGATAGATCTTTGCATAGTTGGGGAATTAAGGGTTATGGGGAAAAGGCAGGTAGGTGGAGATGAGTCCATGGCCAGATCAGCCATGGTCTTATTCAATGGCAGATCAGGCTCAAAGGGCCAGATGGCCGACTCCTGCTCCTATTTCTTATGTTCTCACCACAGACTAAAATCTCTCCTGAAATATTGTCCTTTAACCATTGATGTCTTTTGAAAATATTTTTACAGGTATGAAATTGCAGAGCACTTGTGTACGGGAATCTTAAGCACAACAAAACATCAGTTTTTCTGTCTCTGTCTGGATATTTTCTTTGCAACACCAATACATGTGTTGTCGGTCTTTGGAGATGAAGAAGTATCTCATCCCAGCTGGTAATGTATTCTGTCTCTGAAATGAAGTTTTCTGTTTTAACTGTGTGAAATTCACTGGAACCGGGAGCTGAGAACACACCAGCATTTGTTCACTGGAGATCAGTTCTCAACTGCACTGATTGTACAACGAATTCAAACGTCTGAATTTCTGAATTACCAGAGAATTGATCATAGTGAGGTATCATCCTCCTTCTCTCAGTGTGGGAAGAGATTCACTCACAGGCTACCCGCAGACACGCCAGTGAGTTCACAGTGGGGAGAGGCCATTCATCCGCTTCGTGTGAGGGAGGGGAACCACTCAGTCATCCAGTCTGAAGATACATCAGCAAGTTCACACCATAGTGAGATGCTCCACCTGTTCTGACAGTGAGAAGCCATTCTGTTATTGATGCTAAAGGTATATCAGAAAATTCACCAGTGAGAGGACATTGACCTGCTCGGATGGTGGGAAGGCATTCAATCACGCCACAGTGACACCAGTGAGTTCACACCGGGGAGAAGCCATTCACCTGCGCTGAATGTGGGAAAGGTTCACTCAATCATCTCAACTGAATGAACACCAGCGAGTTCACACTGAAAAGATGCCGTTCACCTGCTCAGACTGTGGGAAGAGCTTCATTCACTCCTCCAAACTACAGAGACACCAGCGAGTTCACACCAGGGAGAAGCCATTCACCTGCTCAGACTGTGGGAAGGGATTCACTCAATCGTCCAACCTACAGACTCACCAGCGAGTTCACACTGGAGAGAAGCCATTCACCTGCTCAGACTGTGGGAAAGGATTCATTCAGTCAAATCACCTGCTACAACATCAGATAGTTCACACTGGGGAGAGACCATTCACCTGCTCAGATTGTGGGAAGGGATTCCTTCAGAAATCTGACCTACAGACTCAACCAGCGAGTTCACACTGGGGAGAGGTCATTCACCTGCTCTAAATGTGGAAAGGTATTTGCTCGGTCATCTGTACTGAAGGAGCATCAGCGAATTCACACTGGGGAGAAGCCGTTCACTTGCTCTGAATGTGGAAAGGTATTTGCTCGGTCATCTCAGCTCTTGAGACACCAGCAAATCCACTCTGGAGTGGAACCATTCCTCTGCTCAGAATGTGGGAAGGGATTCACCGATGCAGCTCAGCTGAAAGATCATCAGGTTGTTCACACTGCGGAGAGATCGTTCACCTGCTCAGACTGTGGGAAAGGATTCACTCGGCGTTCTCGACTACTGACACACCAGTTGGACCACATTGGGGAGAAACCATTCATCTGCTCAGAATGTGGGAAGAGGTTCACCCATTCAGCTCAACTGAAGGAACATCAGCGACTTCACACTGGGGAATGGCCATTCACCTGCTCTGAATGTGGGAAGGGATTCACTTGGTCACCTCGACTGAAGGTGCATCAGCGAGTTCACACTGGGGAGAAATCTTTCAGCTGCTCTGAATGTGGGAAGGGATTCAGTCAGTCATCCAAACTTGTGAGCCACTACCGAATTCACACTGGGGAGAAACCGTTCACCTGCTCAGATTGTGGGAAGGAATTCACTCGGTTGTCTGACTTTACAATACATCAGCGAATTCACTCTGGGGGATGCCACTCTCCTGTTCTGAATGTGGGAATGGATTCACTCAGTCAACTCAATTAAGACTATAAGATATAGGAGCAGAAGTCGGCTATTCGGCCTTTCGAGGCTGCTCCGCCATTTAGTCATGGGCTGATCCAATTCTCCAGTCATCCCCACTCCCCTGCCTTCTCCCCATACCCTTTGATGCCCTGGCTAATCAAGAACCCATCTCTCTCTGTCTTAAATGCACCCAATGACTTGGCCTCCACAATTGCATGTGGCAACAAATTCCACAAATTTACCACCCTCTGACTAAAGTAAGTTCTCATCTCTTTTCTAAATGGATGACCTTCGATCCTGAAGTTGTGCTCTCTTGTCCTAGATTCACCTACCATGGGAAATAACTTTTGCATATCTAATCTGTTCAGAGCTTTTAAAATTCAGAATGTTTAAACGAGATTCCCCTCACGACCCCAGCCCCCATTCTCCTGAACTCCAGGGAATGCAGCCCAAGGGAAGCCAGATGCTTCTGTTATGTGTAACGCGCTGTAAGGTTTCACTGCTAATGTAATGGCTTCTTTGTAATGTTCACTGCTGAAGTAACAGTTTCTCTGCAGCAGCAATGTTCGTGTTATGGCTGGCGATAAAGGACTGTGGGATGCATGTCAGCCAATCAGGATTTTGTTGCTCTGAATCTGGGAGCGGTTGATTTTGTCAGAGAGAGAGATGGAGAGAGAAGACACGAATGGAGAGATTTGCTAGACTGCCGGACAGGGTGGACTCAGAGCGAGGGTCCGAAGGGCAGTGACGATTGGAAGAGGCCGATGGGGACCGATCGGCCTATCAGTGAGCTCCACTTTTGCGTCCACACTGCCTAATAGGGAGCAGGATGCTAGACGTCAAAGGTACTACCTCTATCCAGAGCCCCCAATACCCCAAACAGTTAAAAACGTATTATTTCAGGGCGAAGCATATCAGCCAAAAAGAAATCAAATGCAGGCTTCATTATAATCTTTGGGGGTTGATAGCTTTCATTTAAAAACGTTCTTAAGTAATGGGAGTGACTTTAATTTCATTGACGGCATTGTGTTTAATTAAATACAACCTATAGGGCTTTGGGGGAGAAGGTAGCATTGGTTAGATAGAAGAAGCAGTGAGGGTATTATTTCCCAATTCTCTGCCAAACACTCCAGTCCAGATGGTAGCCGGAATTGGCCTTGACGTTGCAGTTTCGACGGACGTTTATCCAAATACCGCCTCTATTTCACGTCGGCCATTCATTTCAGGGGACGGCGGAGACTGGAGTGATTGACATTGGAACAGCCAACCAGCATCAGACGCCTTGTGCGAATGTTGGTCTGTGAGTCTACGGGGCGGGACTAGAAAGAGATGAACAAATCTACAGTCCAACGGGTCGCCGGCATTCCGGAGTAGTTCTTTGACATCTGCCGAGTCTAATGAAGTAATGAGTCTCCAGCAAGTTGCCTGGCCACTCCCACCACACACACCTCACCTAATGTCTCGGAGCTACCGGTCGATGGGACAATCCGCCCGGGAATAACACCTGGGAGATCAGGCGGTGAATGTGAGAAGCAGGGGACTGAGCAAGAGATACTGCAGTTTCCTCTGGTTTATGCACACTACGAAGCTTTATTAATGAACTGAAGCAGCGAGGTTACCGGATATTTCTCAGCGCTGATAACCTGCTCCCTGAATTTCGACTGACTCACCGCATAAATAAATGTGTTCGTGCAGCAGCTGAAATCCCTCAGCAAAATACCCATGTGGTGAAAGATTTGTTCAGAATCATTGAAATCGAATCCTCTTCCTGAGACTTGATAATATATGACATTTACAACCAATGTCATCCACAGGAGGATGAAACTGCCGGAGAGAGTGAACAGTAAAACCACAGACCTCCTCCTGCTCTCCATCTCCGGGTCACTGCGGTTCTCCCCCTTGCTCTGACCCTTCAGCCCCTTACGGACCCGACTGGCCAATAAAATGTGCCTGACCATCAGACCGTTGAGCAGCAGGATCCCAGCGAAAGGGAGAGACGGAGTTAAAACTGTATCGAGCCAGTCATATCCTACCCACCCGGGATCAGTGAAAACATTGTTCCTGAGATAACAGAACCACGGTACATTGTCGATGATCACCCAGGGTTCCCGTGTGAAGTATCGGGGAACGTTTTTCAGACAGAACAGCACGCCGGTTGTTGTTAGAACCACATTCGCAGTTTTCCCGGTGCAATATTTTGTTTTCAGCTTCTGGCAGCAAATGGCGACAAATCGATCAAAGGTGAAAGTGACGGTGAACCAGACAGAACATTCTGTGGCTGTGAACTTCAGTACATCGATAACACTGCACACAGGGGTGATGCTCAGAAAACTCCACCAGAAGTAAAATGTTCTTATTCGATATAAAGTTACGTTGGTGACAACGGCCAGTAAATCGGCCGCTGCCATGGCAACCAGGTAGCGAGTGGTGCAGGTAGAGAGGCCGCACTTTCCCCGGGACAGGATCACATTCGCCACTAAATTCACTGGAGAGAGAGAGATGGGGGGAGAGAGAGAGGGGGGGGGGAGAGAACGGACACTGGTCATTATTGAACACATTCTCCGGGAATGAACACAGGATTGGGTTTCAGATAAGATTCAGGAGTGCTGGAGTCTGTGAACGGCTGCTAATGTAACATCAGACACGGGTCACACTGTCGCTGACCTGCTTTCCACAGTGTGGCCAATCGTCGCCGATAAAAACGAGCTGTATGAACAACAACGATTATCCCGATTCCAGTCGCTAATGGGGCCGGTTTCACCTATTTACCCGTGATTGGCCAGGCCTCTGGAAACTCAGTATCTGATGCGGCCAAGAATGGACAGAGACGAGAGCAACACAGATAAAATACTGGAGGGACTCAGCTGGTCAGGCTGCATCGGGCCGAGATCCTTATTGAGGACGAAGCAGTGCACGGATTTACGACGCGTCTCCGAGGGAAAGCAGGAGTAACTTGGCAACCTGAGGCTGAGTGGCTCCTAATGAATAAATTCTACAGCGCAGTTCAATTCGATAACTCTCGTCAGCAGATCCGTGGACACTGGATCAGGTGACCAGACCCAATTATTGACCGACATGCAGTGAGATCCGACTGTGACGGACTCCACAGTGAGACATGAAATACAGGACCAGGGGTTCTCTCTGATCAATAACTCAGAAACAGTGAACTTTACAATGTAAACCCCTCCCAGTCACAGCTTGCGGGAGAGCTGCCTGTCCCCACACCGGGACAACTCCGGACAAGGTGTCATTGAAGGCAAGAACAACGTTCGAGTCGATCCCGTGAGTTAGATGAGAGATTGGAGTTTAGTTCCGCTTGT
The DNA here is from genome assembly GCF_030028105.1 of Mobula birostris. Classification (NCBI taxonomy): domain Eukaryota; kingdom Metazoa; phylum Chordata; class Chondrichthyes; order Myliobatiformes; family Myliobatidae; genus Mobula; species Mobula birostris. The sequence goes on along the minus strand of NC_092389.1, from coordinate 55,320,080 downwards.
CATTAAATATGAAATGTCAGAGCGTTGAACTGACAGGATCAATATCTCTGACGGATATTTGTACAATGATCATCACGTCAGAAACTTGTCAAATGATCATAAACAGATTCATATGGTTAATACACAGAAATACCACACATGAATTACTCCGCTCACTCACCAGGAACTCCAATGACGGCAATGAACACGTACAATATTTTCTCCACAGTCTTGTACCGATCCGACATTGCAGACATTTTCTCTGTCCAGTGATTTGTCTCCCTGTGCTACAGGCGATCTCTCGGAATGAAATGTTAAGGCAGCACATGCCTGGGGTTTTAATACCATTTAACGACTCCACAGGGACACATTTCAACAGATTTAACAATAACTGTTTTAAAATTATTTACAAACCAATTACGTCAGGCAGGAGCATCCCCGTGGTGACAGATGGCGATTAAATAATTAACTAGTGGAATGTTTGGACTGTTTCCACAGGGATCAGTGTTGGGGCCGCTTCTTTTTACATTGTACATCAACGATTTGGATTATGGAAAAGATGACTTTGTGGCTAAGTTTGCTGACGATACGAAGATAGGTGGAGGGGCCGGTAGTGCTGAGGAAACAGAGAGTCTGCAGAGAGACTTGGATAGATTCGAAGAATGGGCAGAGAAGTGGCAAATGAAGTACAATGTTGGAAAGTGTATGGTTATGCACTTTGGCAGAAAAAAATAAACGGGCAGACTATTATTTAAATGGGGAAAGAATTCAAAGTTCTGAGATGCAATGGGACTTGGGAGTCCTCGTACAGGATTCCCTTAAAGTTAACCTCCAGGTTGAATCAGTAGTGAAGAAGGCGAATGCAATGTTACATAGAAACATAGAAACATAGAAAATAGGTGCAGGAGTAGGCCATTCGGCCCTTTGAGCCTGCACCGCCATTTTTATGATCATGGCTGATAATCCAACTCAGAATCCCGCCCCAGCCTTCCCTCCATACCCCCTGACCCCCGTAGCCACAAGGGCCATATCTAACTCCCTCTTAAATATAGCCAATGAACTGGCCTCAACTGTTTCCTGTGGCAGAGAATTCCACAGATTCACCACTCTCTGTGTGAAGAAGTTTTTCCTAATCTCGGTCCTAAAAGGCTTCCCCTCTATCCTCAAACTGTGGCCCCTCATTCTGGACTTCCCCAACATCGGGAACAATCTTCCTGCATCTAGCCTGTCCAATCCTTTTAGGATCTTATACGTTTCAATCAGATCCTCCCTCAATCTTCTAAATTCCAACGAGTACAAGCCCAGTTCATCCAGTCTTTCTTCATATGAAAGTCCTGCCATCCCAGGAATCAATCTGGTGAACCTTCTTTGTACTCCCTCTATGGCAAGGATGTCTTTCCTCAGATTAGGGGACCAAAACTGCACACAATACTCCAGGTGTGGTCTCACCAAGGCCTTGTACACCTGCCGTAGTACCTCCCTGCTCCTGTACTCGAATCCTCTCGCTATAAATGCCAGCATACCATTCGCCTTCTTCACCGCCTGCTGTACCTGCATGCCCACTTTCAATGACTGGTGTATAATGACACCCAGGTCTCGTTGCATCTCCCCTTTTCCTAATCGGCCACCATTCAGATAATAATCTGTTTTCCTATTTTTGCCACCAAAGTGGATAACTTCACATTTATCCACATTAAATTGCATCTGCCATGAATTTGCCCACTCACCCAACCTATCCAAGTCACCCTGCATCCTCTTAGCATCCTCCTTACAGCTAACACTGCCACCCAGTTTCGTGTCATCCGCAAACTTGGAGATGCTCCATTTAATTCCCTCATCCAAGTCATTAATATATATTGTAAACAACTGAGGTCCCAGCACTGAGCCTTGCGGTACCTCACTAGTCACCGCCTGCCATTCTGAAAAGGTCCCGTTTATTCCCACTCTTTGCTTCCTGTCTGCTAACCAACTCTCCACCCACACCAATACCTTACCCGCAATACCGTGTGCTTTAAGTTTGCACACTAATCTCCTGTGTGGAACCTTGTCAAAAGCCTTCTGAAAATCCAAATATACCACATCCACTGGTTCTCCCCTATCCACTCTACTAGTTGCATCCTCAAAAAATTCTATGAGATTCGTCAGACATGATTTTCCTTTCACAAATCCATGCTGACTTTGTCCGATCATTTCACCGCTTTCCAAATGTGCTGTTATCACATCCTTGATAACTGACTCCAGCAGTTTCCCCACCACCTACGTTAGGCTAACCGGTCTATAATTCCCCGGTTTCTCTCTCCCTCCTTTTTTAACAAGTGGTGTTACATTAGCCACCCTCCAATCCTCAGGAACTAGTCCAGAATCTAACGAGTTTTGAAAAATTATCACTAATGCATCCACTATTTTTTGGGCTACTTCCTTAAGCACCCTGGGATGCAGACCATCTGGCCCTGGGGATTTATCTGCCTTCAATCCCTTCAATTTACCTAACACCACTTCCCTACTAACATGTATTTCGCTCAGTTCCTCCATCTCACTGGACCCTCTGTCCCCTACTATTTCTGGAAGATTATTTATGTCCTCCTTAGTGAAGACAGAACCAAAGTAATTATTCAATTGTTCAATTGTTCAATTATAAACATCACAAAGAGAAGGAGTCTCAGAACACATCCCTGTGGAACACCACTGGTCACCGTCCTCCATGCAGTATACAAATCATCTACAACCACCTTTTGGCTTCTGTGGGCAAGCCAATTCTGGAGCCACAAAGCAAGGTCTACTTGGATCCTTGCCTCATTACTTTGTGAATAAGCCTCCGATGAGGAATCTTATCAAAAGTCTTACTCAAAGCCATGTACACTGCATCCAATGCTCTACCTTCATCAGTGTATTTTGTTACATCCTCAAAGAATTCAATCAGGTTCGTAAGGCACGATCTGCCCTACACAGAGCCATGCTGACTATCCCACGTCAGATTATGCTTCTTCAAATGCTCATAAATCCTGCCTCTCAGGAGCTTCTCCAACAACTTGCCCTCCACTGAAGTAAGAGCGACTGGTCTGTAATTTCCTGGCTTATCTCTACTCTCTTTTTTGAAAAGGGAACAGTGTCTTCTAATCCTCTGGTACTTTTCCTCTCCCTATTGATGTGCAAAGATCATCACCAGAGGCTCAGCAATTTTCTCCCTCACTTACCACTGTATCTTGAGGTGTATCTCAAGTTGACAACCCCCAGCTTGTGTTGAAATTGGTAAAATTGTGACGCCAGAGCTCACATTCAGAGGAGATCATATAGAAACATGTAAAATTATGGAAGGAATAGGTAAGACAGAGGCAGGAAAATTGTTCCCACTGGTAGATGAGACTAGAACTAGAGGACATTGCCTCAAGATTTGGGGGAAATTGGGATGGAGATCAGGAGGAACTGCTTTTCCCAGAGGGTGGTGAATCTGCAGATTTCTCTGCCCAATGAAGGAGGGGGAGGCTACCTCAGTAAATATATTTAAGACAAGATTGGATAGATCTTTGCATAGTTGGGGAATTAAGGGTTATGGGGAAAAGGCAGGTAGGTGGAGATGAGTCCATGGCCAGATCAGCCATGGTCTTATTCAATGGCAGATCAGGCTCAAAGGGCCAGATGGCCGACTCCTGCTCCTATTTCTTATGTTCTCACCACAGACTAAAATCTCTCCTGAAATATTGTCCTTTAACCATTGATGTCTTTTGAAAATATTTTTACAGGTATGAAATTGCAGAGCACTTGTGTACGGGAATCTTAAGCACAACAAAACATCAGTTTTTCTGTCTCTGTCTGGATATTTTCTTTGCAACACCAATACATGTGTTGTCGGTCTTTGGAGATGAAGAAGTATCTCATCCCAGCTGGTAATGTATTCTGTCTCTGAAATGAAGTTTTCTGTTTTAACTGTGTGAAATTCACTGGAACCGGGAGCTGAGAACACACCAGCATTTGTTCACTGGAGATCAGTTCTCAACTGCACTGATTGTACAACGAATTCAAACGTCTGAATTTCTGAATTACCAGAGAATTGATCATAGTGAGGTATCATCCTCCTTCTCTCAGTGTGGGAAGAGATTCACTCACAGGCTACCCGCAGACACGCCAGTGAGTTCACAGTGGGGAGAGGCCATTCATCCGCTTCGTGTGAGGGAGGGGAACCACTCAGTCATCCAGTCTGAAGATACATCAGCAAGTTCACACCATAGTGAGATGCTCCACCTGTTCTGACAGTGAGAAGCCATTCTGTTATTGATGCTAAAGGTATATCAGAAAATTCACCAGTGAGAGGACATTGACCTGCTCGGATGGTGGGAAGGCATTCAATCACGCCACAGTGACACCAGTGAGTTCACACCGGGGAGAAGCCATTCACCTGCGCTGAATGTGGGAAAGGTTCACTCAATCATCTCAACTGAATGAACACCAGCGAGTTCACACTGAAAAGATGCCGTTCACCTGCTCAGACTGTGGGAAGAGCTTCATTCACTCCTCCAAACTACAGAGACACCAGCGAGTTCACACCAGGGAGAAGCCATTCACCTGCTCAGACTGTGGGAAGGGATTCACTCAATCGTCCAACCTACAGACTCACCAGCGAGTTCACACTGGAGAGAAGCCATTCACCTGCTCAGACTGTGGGAAAGGATTCATTCAGTCAAATCACCTGCTACAACATCAGATAGTTCACACTGGGGAGAGACCATTCACCTGCTCAGATTGTGGGAAGGGATTCCTTCAGAAATCTGACCTACAGACTCAACCAGCGAGTTCACACTGGGGAGAGGTCATTCACCTGCTCTAAATGTGGAAAGGTATTTGCTCGGTCATCTGTACTGAAGGAGCATCAGCGAATTCACACTGGGGAGAAGCCGTTCACTTGCTCTGAATGTGGAAAGGTATTTGCTCGGTCATCTCAGCTCTTGAGACACCAGCAAATCCACTCTGGAGTGGAACCATTCCTCTGCTCAGAATGTGGGAAGGGATTCACCGATGCAGCTCAGCTGAAAGATCATCAGGTTGTTCACACTGCGGAGAGATCGTTCACCTGCTCAGACTGTGGGAAAGGATTCACTCGGCGTTCTCGACTACTGACACACCAGTTGGACCACATTGGGGAGAAACCATTCATCTGCTCAGAATGTGGGAAGAGGTTCACCCATTCAGCTCAACTGAAGGAACATCAGCGACTTCACACTGGGGAATGGCCATTCACCTGCTCTGAATGTGGGAAGGGATTCACTTGGTCACCTCGACTGAAGGTGCATCAGCGAGTTCACACTGGGGAGAAATCTTTCAGCTGCTCTGAATGTGGGAAGGGATTCAGTCAGTCATCCAAACTTGTGAGCCACTACCGAATTCACACTGGGGAGAAACCGTTCACCTGCTCAGATTGTGGGAAGGAATTCACTCGGTTGTCTGACTTTACAATACATCAGCGAATTCACTCTGGGGGATGCCACTCTCCTGTTCTGAATGTGGGAATGGATTCACTCAGTCAACTCAATTAAGACTATAAGATATAGGAGCAGAAGTCGGCTATTCGGCCTTTCGAGGCTGCTCCGCCATTTAGTCATGGGCTGATCCAATTCTCCAGTCATCCCCACTCCCCTGCCTTCTCCCCATACCCTTTGATGCCCTGGCTAATCAAGAACCCATCTCTCTCTGTCTTAAATGCACCCAATGACTTGGCCTCCACAATTGCATGTGGCAACAAATTCCACAAATTTACCACCCTCTGACTAAAGTAAGTTCTCATCTCTTTTCTAAATGGATGACCTTCGATCCTGAAGTTGTGCTCTCTTGTCCTAGATTCACCTACCATGGGAAATAACTTTTGCATATCTAATCTGTTCAGAGCTTTTAAAATTCAGAATGTTTAAACGAGATTCCCCTCACGACCCCAGCCCCCATTCTCCTGAACTCCAGGGAATGCAGCCCAAGGGAAGCCAGATGCTTCTGTTATGTGTAACGCGCTGTAAGGTTTCACTGCTAATGTAATGGCTTCTTTGTAATGTTCACTGCTGAAGTAACAGTTTCTCTGCAGCAGCAATGTTCGTGTTATGGCTGGCGATAAAGGACTGTGGGATGCATGTCAGCCAATCAGGATTTTGTTGCTCTGAATCTGGGAGCGGTTGATTTTGTCAGAGAGAGAGATGGAGAGAGAAGACACGAATGGAGAGATTTGCTAGACTGCCGGACAGGGTGGACTCAGAGCGAGGGTCCGAAGGGCAGTGACGATTGGAAGAGGCCGATGGGGACCGATCGGCCTATCAGTGAGCTCCACTTTTGCGCACAGACTGTTTAATAAGATTGGGCCCTTTTTTTCAATTTTGTTTCTCTACTAACCATACAGTCAAAGTAAGAGTTATAAAGCTTAATCGTTTAATCGCAAAGTGTGTACTGTTTGTTATTTCTGGGCACTAATTTGTAACAGGGGACACATCGGGCAGCATCCATCCAAACGAGATTTCTTCAGTTTGGCCGGGCAGGGGGTTATCACCCCCTAGATTAAGCCGCTAGGCAAAGCGAGAATTACAATTGTGGGGGCTACGTTCGGGATTGATTCTGTTGGATGCTGTGTAATTACCCTGAGAAATGAACCAGTGGGGCAGATATTTGTACTCCGGATGAATTGTTAATTCCACTGTTAAGTTCTGTTGAAGTTGTGATTGTGAGCGGAGACTTGATAAAATGGCGGATGCAGCTCTTGTTCTCATGCAGACCAGCGCTGAGGTAGCCGGCGGCGGAGATTTCAAAGACAGGGTTCTGTCATTTCTGAGGAGTGAGGGGAAAGAGTGGTCGGAGTTAGAAGGTTTAATTAGTCCACGTCCCCTGGTGAAGAATGAGAATTCTGAGGTTGTATCCACCCTTACTTCTCTGGCGAATAAATGGAAAATTCAGATTCCAAGTCCCAGTTTTGGCAGGCTCCACCTATTCTCTGGAATAACACCCACCCCTAAAGGGGAGGAGGAGTATGAGACGTGGGCGGAACGGACCTCTCAGTTGTTCGATGAGTGGCAGTGCTCGGATTATGAAAAGCGACAGTGATTGGTTGAAAGTTTGAATGGGCGGGCCGTTGACGAGAGAGCTGTCAGGTTACATTATCCCGTAGCGACAGCTGTCAGTTATCAACAAGCACTGGGCAATGACTTTGATTCGACTGGAAGCCCAGTGGAGCTCCTGGTGGCGTTTCAAAGCATGCGTCAGGAGCAGGGGGAGAAGGTTTCTGCTTTTATTTTACGGCTAGAGAGGCAGCTAAATTGGTTGCGGCACAGAGGGGTCATTCAGGCGGCTGAGGTGGATCGGTTAAGAATGGACCAGATAGCCAGGGGCGCAGTGTCCCATGATCTGATTGTGTGGAGTCTCTGACAGTTTCGTAAGACGCGTCCCCTCCATCTTTTGTTGAGCTGATCAGAGAGGTACGGGAAGAGGAGAACGCGGCGGAAGCACGGGAGGATTCAGTCAGCAGGGTACAGTCCTCGGTAGTGTCTCCTGCGGTGAAGTGACCACAGATAGCCTACCCCGGGGAGTGGTAGAAGAGATTGTGGCAGAGTTGAGAACGGAGATACGTCGGTTGTTATCAGCGGGTGTGACCCCCCCTCCCCGCCATATGTTGGGGCTGATGTGGGGGGGGGGGGCTGCAGATTCCCCAAGGGGATGAACAATGCGGAGGGCTGCTGGCAGCAGGTCTCACACCAGAAGGAGAGTGAGCCCCCGGGTACCTTAGCAGGGAGAGTCGTTGGGAAAACCTAGAGGAGACCCAGTGAGGGAACGGCCTGGTGTCTCTGGGGGAACACGTTCCCAGCAATGTACCAAGGTACTCCCGAAAGTAAAAGACCCTATTCCTGAAGGCTTAGTGGGACCACGCTCCAGTGTGTCGCTACGGATAGAGAGTATTTACGCTAAAGCCATATTCGACACGTGGTCGCAGGTCACGTTACTGTACCATTCGTTTTACAACCGGTATCTGAAGCATTTACCCTTGACACCATTCAGTGCACTGGAGATTTGGGGTCTCAGTGCTGGTGATTATCCATACGACGGTTATTTGTCAGTGAAACTGGAGTTCTTGGAGGCCGATGTGGGAGTGTCTGAGGGTCTTGATATAGAGGTGCTGGTTTCCCTGTTGAGAAGAGCTGCGTTTCAATTCTGGTGGGGACCAACATCCCTCTGGTGAGGAGGCTCATGGGGGCCTGTAAGGAGAAGGCGGGTGAGAGATTTTTGGGGACCCTGTCCGTGCTCCCAGTGTATCAAGGTGATTTTGAGGAAGTGCGTGGCAGCATTGGCCTGGGTACCAACTTTAAACGAGGAACCGTGTGGTTCACCCAGTCGAAGCCAATGGTGGAACGGACCGGGGAAGTAGCGAGAGTGATGGAGACCCACCATATTTCCCGGAGTGCCTGAGGGAGAACCCCTCTCAGTGGACGCTCTGGAGAACCACAAGGGGGAGTCGGAATTTCTGGCTGGGGTGCTGGTGAGGCCCGAATTGTAGAAGCCCTCGGTTGTACAGCCGAGCAGGATGGCAGTGATCGTCAGGAACACTACGAAGAGGGAGGTCACCTTCAAGCGGGGGATGCCCCTGGCGCATTTGTTCCTGGTGACGGTAATGTTTAGACCCCCCGTGAGGCACGCCGGGGAGAAACTATTGGAAAAGCGGGGGAAGTTGACCGCTGAGTCATTCAACTTCGGGGACTCCCCGGTGCCGCCGGGCAGGAAAAGGAGGCTGGTGGAGAAGATGTTGAAGCTGGAAGGTGTATTTTCCATTAGCGAGTTTGATGTTGGTTGTTCCAAGAGCACGCGTCACGCTACCCGGGTGACCGAGGACACCCCGTTTAGAGAGAGGTCGCGGCGACTGGCCCCTGCAGACATGGAAGACGTGCAGCAGCATTTGTGTAAGTTGAAGGGAGCTGGGATCATCACTGAGTCCCAAAGCCCCTAGGCCTCCCCAGTAGTCGTGGCCCGGAAGTAGAACGGGAAGGTACGCATGTGTGTGGACTATAGGACTCTGAACAGGCGCACCTTCCCTGACCAGTATACGGTCCCAAGGCTCGAAGACGCGCTGGCCTGTCTGAGTGGTGCAAAGTGGTTTGGTGTGCTGGATTTGAGGTGTGGATATTACCAGATGGCCATGAGTGAGGCCGACAAATAGAAGACGGCATTTATATGTCCCCTGGGATGCTAACAGTTCGAAAGGATGCCCCAGGGCATATCGGGAGCCCGTGCAAACTTCCAGCGGGTCATGGCGAAGATGGTTGGGTATATGAACTTGCTTGAGGTGTTCATGTATTTGGATGACCTCACAGTATTTGGATTCACCTTGGAAGAACACGAAGCGAGGCTACTGAAGGTGTTCGGCTGCCTGAAAGCTGCAGGGTTAAAACTTTCCCTGTCTGTTATCTAAGTCGGACACATAATCTCACAAATGGAGTAGTTGCAGACCCGGCTAAGATAGAAGCGGTGTCCACCTGGCTAAGGCCCCAGGGTTCTGTGGTTATTATCGGAGATTCCTGATGGAGTAGCTACAGACCCGGGTAAGATAGAAGCGGTGACCACTCGGCCAAGGCCCCAGACTGTGAGCGCCCTGCGCTCGTTCTTGGGGTTCTGTGGTTATTATCGGAGATTCCTGACGGGCCACGCCAAAGTGAGTCACCCCTTGAATCAGCTTCTGTGTGGTTACCCTCCCCTGGGGAAGAAAGGGAGGGGAGGAGGGACAGGAGGGTGGAGAATATCTAAACTTTTGGACAGAGGGACTGGACAGGGACGAGGAGGGGGAGAGCGCTCCTGCCCCTGGGGTGACAGGTACATGAGGGACTGGACAGGGACGAGGAGGGGGAGAGCGCTCCTGCCCCTGGGGTGACGGCCCTGTGTCAGTTTGCCATCACCGTGAAGGCAGAGGAAAAGGAGCGGCCGGATCGAGCAGCGGATCAATGGGCGGCTTCCGATGACGTCATTCCCCAGGTTCACTGTGACCTCACTGCTGCAGGAATTGAGTTCTGGGGAAGTGGCGGCTGCTCAGCGGGATGACCCGGGCAGTGGTACTATTTGGTCCGCGGTTGAAAATGGAGACACGGCTCAGACAGAGAAGAGAAAACACGCTTCGGTGCCTCCATTACTGAAAGAGTGGCCTCGATTGGAGTTGAAGAGCCAGATCTTATCCCGGGTCACGTCATGACCGGTCCGACCCGGCGTTGCCAGCTGGTTCTGCTTGAGAGGTATCGGAGGATTGCGTTGTAATCACTTCATGATGATTCTGAATATCTGGGGGTGAAGAAGACCTATGGATTGCTCAGCGACCGGTTTTACTGGCCCCGAATGAAGTCGGAGGTTGAAGAATACTGCAAGTCGTGCATTCGTTGCATACGCCGGAAGACACTGCCTACGCGGGCAGCTCCTTTGTCCCACTTACAGAGCGCAGGGCCCCTGGACCTGGTGTGTGTGGATATCCGGTCCATAGAACCCGATGCCAGCAATACGGCGAATGTCTTAGTCATCACGGACCACCTCACCAGATATGCTCAGGCTTTTCCTACCGAGGACCAGAGGGCGACTACGGTGGCAAAAGTGTTGTGGGAGAAGTATTTCGTTCATTATGGCCTCCCCAGGCGGATACATAGTGACCAGGGACGGGACTTCGAGAGCAGACTCTTCTATGAGTCGCTGGGCATGCTTGGAGTTGAGAAGTCGAGGACCACGCTCTATCACACGCAGGGCGATCCCCAGCCTGAGGGGTTTAATAGGACCTTGCTAGACGTACTCGGGACCATGGAGATCAGCGAGAGCTGGTGGAGTCAACATATTGAGATCTGGTTCACTGTTACAACTGTACACGAAATGAAGCTACTGGGTACTCGCCATGTTATCTGTTGTTTGAGCGCGAGGCGAGGTTGCCCATTGACCTTTGTTATGGGACTGATGAGGGTGACTTACCACCGAAGCCTTATCTGAAGTATTTGTGTGATATGAGGACTGAGCTCAAAAGCGCTTATGAATTGGCTGGGGCTGCAGCCACCAAGCAGAATCGAGGAAATAAGAGGAGGTATGATCAGAAAGTGAGGTTCTCCCAACTCCTGCCGGGAGACCGAGTCCTCATAAGGAATTTGGGGCTACCTGGAAAGTACAAGTTAGCTGACTGCTGGGCGGCCACACCCTATGTGGTGGAGAGTCAGATGCCAAACCTACCAGTGTTCCGGGTGAAACGAGAAGAGGGGAAGGGTCCTGTCAAGATTATCCATCGGAACCACCTGCTGCCCCTGGGACAAGAGGTGCAGGCTGACCCAGAGCACGACTTGGAGCTTACACCTAGTAAGAGGGCTCTGCGAAAACGCAGGGCGACTGCATGGACCACAGCGGGAAAGGCTGGGCCGGGCCGCGCCCATGAGAGGGAAACTGAATCGGAGGATGATTATAGAAAATAGGTGCAGGAGTAGGCCATTCGGCCCTTCGAGCCTGCACCGCTATTTATTATGATCATGGCTGATCATCCAACTCAGAACCCCGCCCCAGCCTTCCCTCCATAACCCCTGACACCCGTAGCCACAAGGGCCATATCTAACTCCCTCTTAAATATAGCCAATGAACTGGCCTCAACTGTCTCCTGTGGCAGGGAATTCCACAGATTCTCCACTCTCTGTGTGAAGAAGTTTTTCCTAATCTCGGTCCTAAAAGACTTCCCTTCTATCCTCAAACTGTGGCCCCTCGTTCTGGACTTCCCCAACACCGGGAACAATCTTCCTGCATCTAGCCTGTCCAATCCCTTTAGGATTTTATACGTTTCAATCAGATCCCCCCTCAATCTTCTAAATTCCAACGAGTACAAGCCCAGTCCATCCAGTCTTGCTTTATATGAAAGTCCTGCCATCCCAGGAATCAATCTGGTGAACCTTCTTTGTACTACCTCTATGGCAAGGATGTCTTTCCTCAGATAAGGGGACCAAAACTGCACACAATACTCCAGGTGTGGTCTCACCAAGGCCTTGTACAACTGCAGTAGTACCTCCCTGCTCCTGTACTCGAATCCTCTCGCTATAAATGCCAGCATACCATTCACCTTTTTCACCGCCTGCTGTACCTGCATGCCCACTTTCAATGACTGGTGTATAATGACACCCAGGTCTCGTTGCACCTCCCCTTTTCCTAATCGGCCACCATTCAGATAATAATCTGTTTTCCTACTTTTGCCACCAAGTGGATAACTTCACATTTATCCACATTAAATTGCATCTGCCATAAATTTGCCCACTCACCCAACTTATCCAAGTCACCCTGCATCCTCTTAGCATCCTCCTCACAGCTAACACTGCCACCCAGCTTCGTGTCATCCGCAAACTTGGAGATGCTGCATTTAATTCCCTCATCCAAGTCATTAATATATATTGTAAACAACTGGGGTCCCAGCACTGAGCCTTGCGGTACCCCACTAGTCACCGCCTGCCATTCTGAAAAGGTCCCGTTTATTCCCACTCTTTGCTTCCTGTCTGCTAACCAATTCTCCATCCACATCAATACCTTACCCCCAATACCGTGTGCTTTAAGTTTGCACACTAATCTCCTGTGTGGGACCTTGTCAAAAGCCTTTTTGAAAATCCAAATATACCACATCCACTGGTTCTCCCCTATCCACTCTACTAGTTACATCCTCAAAAAATTCTATGAGATTCGTCAGACATGATTTTCCTTTCAAAAATCCATGCTGACTTTCTCCGATGATTTCACCGCTTTCCAAATGTGCTGTTATCACATCCTTGATAACTGCCTCCAGCAGTTTCCCCACCACCGACGTTAGGCTAACCGGTCTATAATCCCCCTGTTTCTCTCACTCTCCTTTTTTAAAAAGTGGAGTTACATTAGCCACCCTCCAATCCTCAGGAACTAGTCCAGAATCTAACGAGCTTTGAAAAATTATCACTAATGCATCCACTATTTCTTGGGCTACTTCCTTAAGCACCCTGGGATGCAGACCATCTGGCCCTGGGGATTTATCTGCCTTCAATCCCTTCAATTTACCTAACACCACTTCCCTACTAACATGTATTTCGCTCAGTTCCTCCATCTCACTGGACCCTCTGTCCCCTACTATTTCTGGAAGATTATTTATGTCCTCCTTAGTGAAGACAGAACCAAAGTAATTATTCAATTGGTCTGCCATGCCCTTGCTCCCCATAATCAATTCACCTGTTTCTGTCTGCAGGGGACCTACATTTGTCTTTACCAGTCTTTTCCTTTTTACATATCTATAAAAGCTTTTACAGTCAGTTTTTATGTTGCCTGCCAGTTTTCTCTCATAATCTTTTTTCTCCTTCCTAATTAAGCCCTTTGTCCTCCTCTGCTGAACTCTGAATTTCTCCCAGTCCTGAGGTGAGCCACTTTCTCTGGCTAATTTGTATGCTTCTTCTTTGGAATTGATACTATCCCTAATTTCTCTTGTCAGCCACGGGTGCACTACCTTCCTTGATCTATTCTTTTGCCAAACTGGGATGAACAATTCTTGTAGTTCATCCATGCAACCTTTAAATGCTTGCCATTGCATACCCACCATCAATCCTTTAAGTGTCATTTGCCAGTCTATCTTAGCTAATTCACGTCTCATACCTTCAAAGTTACCCCTCTTTAAGTTCAGAACCTTTGTTTCTGAATTAACTATGTCACTCTCCATCTTAATGAAGAATTCCACCATATTATGGTCACTCGTACCCAAGGGGCCTCTCACGACAAGATTGCTAATTAACCCTTCCTCATTGCTCAAAACCCAGTCCAGAATAGCCTGCTCTGTAATTGGTTCCTCGACATGTTGGTTCAAAAAACCATCCCGCATACATTCCAAGAAATCCTCTTCCTCAGCACCTTTGCCAATTTGGTTCACCCAACCTACATGTAGATTGAAGTCACCCATTATAACTGCTGTTCCTTTATTGCACACATTTCTAATTTCCTGTTTAATACCATCTCCGACATCACTACTACTGTTAGGTGGCCTGTACACAACTCCCACCAACGTTTTCTGCCCCTTAGTGTTACGCAGCTCTACCCATATCGATTCCACATCTTCCCGGCTTATGTCCTTCCTTTCTATTGCGTTAATCTCTCCTTTAACCAGCAACGCCACCCCACCTCCCCTTCCTTCGTGTCTATCCCTCCTGAATATTGAATATCCCTGAACGTTGAGCTCCCATCCTTGGTCACCCTGGAGCCATGTCTCTGTGATCCCAACTATATCATAATCATGAATAACAATCTGCAGTTTCAATTCATCCACCTTATCACGAATGCTCCTTGCATTGACACACAAAGCCTTCAGGCGCTCTTTTACAACTCTCTTAGCCCTTATACAATTATGTTGAAAAGTGGTCCTTTTTAATGCTTGCCCTGGATTTGTCGGCCTGCCACTTTTACTTTTCTCCTTACTACTTTTTGCTTCTACCCTCACTTTACACCCCTCTGTCTCTCTGCACTGGTTCCCATCCCCCTGTTGTGAACTAACCTCCTCAAGCCTAGCCTCTTTAATTTGATTCCCACCCCCCAACCATTCTAGTTTAAAGTCACCTCAGTCGCCCCTGCTAATCTCCCTGCCAGGATATTGGTCCCCCTAGGAATCAAGTGTAACCCGTCCTTTTTGTACAGGTCACGCCTGCGCCAAAAGAGGTCCCAGTGATCCAAAAACTTGAATCCCTGCCCCCTGCTCCAATCCCTCAGCCACGCATTTATCCTCCACCTCATCGCATTGGATGTGAGGTACATGCTGCCTTTCGCTAACTCCCATTGATTGAGGAAGAAAGCCCTGGCGCTTTTCCCACTGAGTCAGGTGAGGTGGAGGGCGTGGGGGAGTTGTGGGCAGCCTGGTTTACAGCAGGTCATTGAAGGAGAGAAAGCGGAGCCTGGACACGGGACAGAGGGCTCCGGGTTGCGGGGGTGGGGGTGGCGGAGGACTCGGCAAGCAGACACGAAGTATCACCAGCAGCGTCTGAGTCTGAAGAGTTAGGTGAGGGTGTACGGACCTCTCAGAGAATTAGCAGACCACCGGATAGGTTGACCTATGTAGCGCCTGGGGAACAGTGTGTGATCTCTGCTGTTGTGGCGAGCTACGTCACTGACTTTGCATCTGGATTGGACTTTGTGTTTGTAGGAAGGGTTGGCGAACTATCTCAACGTCATGAGGACATGACTAAATTTGGTAGTGGTGGGGGCAGAGTGTAACGCGCTGTAAGGGTTCACTGCTATGTAATGTTTCTTTTTGCAATGTTCACTGCTGAAGGAATGGTTTCTCTGTAGCAGCAATGTTTTGGTTATGGGCGGAGATAACCGGACTGTTGATGCATGTTAGCAAATCAGGATTTTGTTGCCCTGTCTTGTGATTCTGGAAGCAGTTGTTTTTGCGGGCTTTTTCGAGAAGGAGAGAGAGAGATGAAGAGAGAAGATGCGAACGGAGAAATGTGGTGGATCGCCGAACGGGGTCGTCTCCGAGCGGAGGCCCAAAGGAGGAGATCGATGGAGGAAGAAGAACAACTGAACTGCGTGAGCTCCAACTTCGTGCGCACAGGACTGTTTAATCAGATTGGTGCCTTATTTTTTATTTAATATATTTTTTTCTCTACTGACCATGTAGTCAAAGTAATAGTTACAAAGTTTAATCGATGAACCGCATATTATGTACTGTTTGTTATTTCGGGGTACTGATTTATAACAGGGTACACATCGTGCAGCATCCAGCCAAACGAGATTTCTTGAATTTGGCCGTACTGGGGGACTATCACCCCCTAGATTAAGCCTAGAAGAACCGCGCGTTACAATTCATTTTCCTTCCATTTATAAAATAGTTAACCCTTTCATTTCTTCTTCTATGCACTTCCCGACACTGTGCACCATCTGCCAATTTTTCCCCACACTCCTAAAATACTGATTCTGTCCGCCATTTCGATTGCCCCCATTACTAATTCTCGTTTACCCACGGCCGGAAATTCACCGTCTCCTCCCTTTAACACGTTAAGTAGCTGAAGAAACCTTTGGTGTCCTCTTTTATATGACTGTCTAGCTTAAATTCGTATTCCATCTTTACGTTCTAAATGACTTTTTAGTTGACTTCTTTTGGTTTTCATAAGCTTCCAAATTGTCTAACTTCCCACAATTTTTTTACTCAATTATATCGCCTCTCTTAGGCATTGACATTCCTGCAAAATTCTTCTTCTTTTGTGATGTATTTATCCGGTGCCTTCCGAATTGCTTCCAGAAATTCCAGCCATTGCTGCTCTGCCGTTGTCCCTGCCAGTGTTCTTTTCCGATTAATTCTGGCCAATTGTAATTGTGTCTGTGATTACCGTTACTCTGCTGTAATACCAGCACATCTGATTTTCGCTTCTCCTTCTCAAACCTCAGGGTGAACTCAGAAACATTCTGCTTATTTGCCCCTAAAGGTTGTTTTGCTTTCAGATTTCCAATCAGTTTCTCTTCATTGCCCCACACCCAGTGCAGGAGAGCAGATCCTCCAGTGGGTTCAAACGTCAGCTGCCTTAAAAAGCGATCTCGAAGGCACTCTAGAAATCCCCCGACCTGGAATCCAGGATTAACCTGATTTTTCCCATCTACACGCATATTTAAATCCTCCATGACTATTCTACCATTTCCCTTTCGGTGAGCATTCACTGTCTCCCGTTGTAATTTGTAGGTCACATCCTCACTGCGGTTGCATGGTCCGTACAGGGTCTTTTCACCTTGTCGTTCCTCAGCTCTATCCACAATGATTCAACACCTTCCGCCCCTATATCACCTCTTTCTAATGATTTGATTTTGTTTGTTTGTTTGTTTGTTTTTTTTTTTAACAAACAGAGCTACGCTACCACCTCTGCCTTCCAGCCTGTTCTTTCGGTACTATATGTATCCTTGGATACTAATCTCCCAGCTACAATCTGCTTTCAGCTATTGTCGTCAGTCATTAGTAGCAGAGGCGGTCATTAAGATGGGGCGGCTTTTCACCAATTTAACAAAAAGTGTTTATCCATATTCCGCCCTATATTTTCACGTTAGCCCATTATTCATGTGAAAGTTGGAGACTAGAGAACTGGCAGTGGATTGGCCACCTAGTATCACACCAGCCCTACAGTTGTCTGGGGACGTCAGACTGTGAGGTACTGAGCAGGAAAGGGAATAGATAGACATATCCACAGACCAAATGCTGGGCGGCATTCTGGAGCAGTACATTGATTGGCATATGGCGGGACACCGAGTTTATGTGTCGCCATGACGGTGTTTTACTCCCCCCCGTCCACGCCCCCTCCCTCCACCACACAGACTACCCTAATGTCCCGGAGCTGCCGGTAGCGGGGAAAACCCGCCCGGAAATAACACCTTGGCCATCAGGCGGTGACTGAGAGGAGCCAGAGCCCGTGCTCGACACACAGCGGCCCGCACTAGCTAGTGCTCAGGACGCGGCTTTATTCATGAACTGAAGCACCGAGGTGACCGGGTATTTCACCGCGCCGATCAGCTGCTCCCTGAATTTCGACTGAGTCACCGCGTAAATAAATGTATTCGTGCAGCAGCTGAAATTCCTCAGCAAAACTCCGACATAGTGAAAGATCCATTCGGAATCACTGAAATCAGATATTTTTCCTGCGACCTGATAATATATGACATTTACAACGTATGTCATCCACAGGAGGATGAAGTTGCCGGAGAGGGTGAAGAGTAAAACCACAGACCTCCTCCTGCTCTCCATCTCCGGGTCACTGCGGTTCTCCCCCTTGCTCTGACCCTTCAGCCCCTTACGGACCCGACTGGCCACTAAAATGTGTCTGACTGTCAGAGCGTTGAGCAGCAGGATCCCAGCGAAAGGGAGGAGCGGAGTTAAAACCATATCCAGCCAGTCATATACCATCCATCCAGGGTCAGTGAAAAAATTGTTTATGGTTCTACAAAACCACGGTAGGTTATCGATGATCACGCTGTGTTCAAACGTGAAGTATCTGGGAACGTTTTTCAGACAGAACACTACGCCGGTTGTTGTCAGAACCACAGCCGCATTTTTCCCGGTGCAATATTTTGTTTTCAGCTTCTGGCAGCAAATGGCGACAAACCGATCAAAGGTGAAAGTGACGGTGAACCAAACAGAACAGTCTGTGGCTGTGTACTTCAATACATCGATAACACTGCAGACAGGGGTGATGTCCAGAAAATTCCACGGGAAGTAATACCAATTGATTTGATACAAAATGACCTCGGTGACAATAGTCAGTAGATCGGCCGCTGCCATGGCCACCAGGTAGCGAGTGGTGCAGGTAGAGAGGCCGCAGTTTCCCCGGGACAGGATCACAATCGCCATTAAATTCACTGGAGAGAGAGAGAGAGAGAGAGAGGTGTGGGGGTGGGGGAGAACCGACCCTAGCATTACTGAGCACATTCTCCAGGAATTAAAGAGGGATCGGACTTCAGCTAAAGATCAAGCGTGCCAGAGTCTGTGAACGGCTGCTAATCTAACATCGGACACGGGTCACACTGTCTCTGACCTGCCTTTTTCAGTATGAAGATACGACGATGTGTGAACAATCGTCGAGGATAAAAATAAGCTGTATGAACAACAACGATCGGTGCTGATCCCGATTCCAGTCACTGACGGAGCCGGTTTCACTGATTTAACCGTAACTGACCAGGCCTCCTGAAGCTCAGCGTCTGATTGGACCGAGAAGGGATACAGAGGGGAGCAACGCACGCGAAATACTGGCGGGACCCAAAAAAAACCTATCGTTTCGGGGCGAGACCTATCTTCAGGTCGATACAGCGCCCAATTTACGACGGGTCTCAGGAACAACTTGGTAACCAGAGACTGAATGACTCCGTTAACGGATTAATTCTCCAGCACACTTCAATTCGATAACACGCGGCAGCAGATGCATGGACACTGGTTCAGGTGATCTGTGCCAGACTCCACCGGGAAACGTGAAACACTGGACCAGGGGTTCTGTCTGAATAATAACTCAGTACAAGTAAACTTCACAATGTAAACCCATCCCAGTCACCCCTTCACGGCGACCCTCCGTTTCCCAGCTGTGGGACAACTCTGGACAAGGTCCCATTAAAAGCCTCCCAGTTACACCGTCCAGGAGAGCTGCCCGCCCCGGTACTGGGACAAATCTGGACAAGATAATATTAAAGGCAAAAACAAAGTTCAGGTCGATCCCCTGAGTTAGAGGAGAGACCGGGGATTCGTTCATCTTGTCATTAAATATGAAATAATCAGGATGTTGAATTGATAGGATAAATATCTTTGACGGATATCTATGCAAAGATCATCAAGTTGGAAGCTTGTCGATTGATCATAAACAGGTTCACACCGGTTAACACACGGAAATACCAAACATAAACTGCTCTGCTCACTCACCAGGAACTCCAGTGACGGCAATGAGCAGGTACAATATTTTCTGCACACTGTAGTACCGTTTCAACATTGCCGACATTTCCCCTGCGCGGCAATGTGTCCCCCTGTGCCTCAGGCGGTCTATTGGAATGAAATGTTGAAGCACCACATGTCCCGGGTTTATAAACACCATCTAGCGACCCCACAGGGACAGACTTCAACATATTGTATAATAAAACTCCTTAACTTATTTAGAAACCTATTACATCAGACAGGTGCCATCCCCGCGGTGACGGGTTGTGATTAATTTAGTGAATTAATTTTTAGACCAGCTGTGTGAGTAACTTTGTCCCAATAACGGCATCAGAACCTTCGAGGTGTCTTATCAATAGCATTTGCTTCCATTGTAAATATGTACTTCAGAGTAATCATTTATCAAATACAGAATATTGAAATTAAGTCTGTGAAATTGTACTGAATCGCCCACTATTGCCATTCTCGTCAACGGTATAAACTCTTGATGTAGTTGGGGTTTTTGGAGATTCTACCAAAATGGTCCTTTGTAAGATACAGTCTCTGTGTGTGGCGACATGAATGAACACTTGTTGGGGTCCTGACGAAGGGTCTCGGCCTGAAACGTCGACTGTACCTCTTCCTAGAGATGCTGCCTGGCCTGCTGCGTTCACCAGCAACTTTGATGTGTGTTGCTTGAATTTCCAGCATCTGCAGAATTCCTGTTGTTGTTGTTGAACACTTGTTGGGGCCTCGTTTTGCACCTACCACTTACCTAACGCATGGCCGTAAAACTCAACAGTCCAGTGGGGGTGGGGTGAGAATGTCTTAATCATATCACCGCACATATGTCAAAGAACATGGCGATGAGCTGGAGAGGTAGATAAGAAACCGCCGTCATGTGTGTGTGTGTGCGTGTGTTTATCTGTCTGTCTGTGTGCGCGAGTGTCTGTGTGTGTGTGTGTGTGTGTGTGTGTGTGTGTGTGTGTTTATCTGTCTGTCTGTGTGCGCGAGTGTCTGTGTGTGTGTGTGTGTGTGTGTGTGTGTGTGTTTATCTGTCTGTCTGTGTGCGCGAGTGTCTGTGTGTGTGTGTGTGTGTGTGTTTATCTGTCTGTCTGTGTGCGCGAGTGTCTGTGTGTGTGTGTGTGTGTGTGTGTGTGTGTGTGTGTGTGTGTGTGTGTGTTTATCTGTCTGTCTGTGTGCGCGAGTGTCTGTGTGTGTGTGTGTGTGTGTGTGTTTATCTGTCTGTCTGTGTGCGCGAGTGTCTGTGTGTGTGTGTGTGTGTGTGTGTGTGTGTGTGTGTGTGTGTGTGTTTATCTGTCTGTGTGTGTGCGCGAGTGTCTGTGTGTGTGTGTGTGTGTGTGTGTGTGTGTGTGTGTGTGTGTGTGTGTGTTTATCTGTCTGTCTGTGTGCGCGAGTGTCTGTGTGTGTGTGTGTGTGTGTGTGTGTTTATCTGTCTGTCTGTGTGCGCGAGTGTCTGTGTGTGTGTGTGTGTGTGTGTGTGTGTGTGTGTGTGTGTGTGTGTGTTTATCTGTCTGTGTGTGTGCGCGAGTGTCTGTGTGTGTGTGTGTGTGTGTGTGTGTGTGTGTGTGTGTGTGTGTGTGTGTGTGTTTATCTGTCTGTCTGTGTGCGCGAGTGTCTGTGTGTGTGTGTGTGTGTGTGTGTGTGTTTATCTGTCTGTCTGTGTGCGCGAGTGTCTGTGTGTGTGTGTGTGTGTGTGTGTGTGTGTGTGTGTGTGTGTGTGTTTATCTGTCTGTGTGTGTGCGCGAGTGCCTGTGTTGTGCTTTCATGCACTTTCAAATCTTGTGCATCCCCAAATCTGTGCGTACCCCCAGAACGCTGCAACCTCCATATTCAAATTCGATTCTCCAAGTAAGAGTGATTTCAAGCACTTCACAAAGTGGCTGACTGAACCATAAAATATCAACAAAGGTCAAAATTCAAATTGCATTTGTTGTTAATGTTTCTACAAATGAAAGAACCTTCAGATTCGTCACATCTCCAAATCAGCAGGCACACCCACATGCACATTGGATTATTCCAGATCCTCACGCACCCCAAATTCCGTGTGCACACCATATTCCCGGATAAACTCCTAAATCTACGGTGATTCCCAAATCTGTGTGCACCCCCAAATTACCAGACACCCTAAAACGTTGACACCAAAACAGACACACGTCAAATCGGTGCGCATCTGCAAGTCCGCCGGCAATGTCTGTGCAGCCTTCTATTTGCCAAAACCTCCGCATCTGCGCAATCCCGAGATCCGCGTGCACTCCCATGTTCGCGGACTCACCCCTAAATCAGTACACTTCTAAAAATCCGTGTGCACCTCCAAATCCACAGACACTCCATATCGGCTGGCGTCACCAAATTAGTTTGTACCCCCAAAAACGCCTAAACTTCACCACATCTGCATTCGCCGCTAAATTCGTGTTCATCGGCATATTCTTAACATCCTCCTATATCAGAGCGCATCCCCAAATCCGTATGGACCGCCAAATCCGTGTGCGCCCGCAAATCAGTGCATGATCCCACATCATTGTGAACCCCAATTCCGTGTGCAACCTAAAACCGATGACTCGCAAACATGCAAATCAGTATCCTAGAGGAAGAATAATTTCAAACAGCTTGCAAAATAAATGCTCCTACCTTAAAACAAATAGGATGAAAAAAAGTTCAACGTTTAATGACATCCTAAATCTGTCGACACACCAAAGTCTCACACATCCTCAGCACCGTGTGCAATCCCATATTCTTCGACTCTTCCTAGATTAGTGCACATCTCCAAATCCATGCTCAGTCCCTTAAAATGCAAGGCTAAATTCAAAGTTAAGGACACCCCAAATCCAGGTGCATCAACAAGTCTACCAATACACACAAAACTGTGTACAACCGCAAATCGGTGTGTACACCAAGATACATATGTACTTGCATGGAACATCCAAAATCACTGACACCTCGAAATCTGTGTGCAGCTCTAAACTTAGGAACGCTCCCAAATCTGTGCTCACCCCCAAATCCATGTGGAAACCCTCAAGGCATCGAACCCATGTTTGCCCTCACATCCCGAGATGTGCACGCATCCCCAAATCGATATATAGACGCAAATCCAACATCCACTGGGACCCAGAAACACCCTAATCCAAGGCGACCTTGCTTCGTGGATGCAGAATATGCTTGCACAGAACAGGGAAAGAGTGGTTGTGGACGGGTCATATTCTGCATATAGGTCGGTGACCAGTAGTGTGCTTCAGGAATATCTTCTGGGACCCCTTCACTTGGCGATTATTATAAATTACATGAAATAAGGAAGTGGGGGGACGTGTTAGTAAATGCGCTGATGCCACAAAGGATGTGGGTGCTGTAGATAGTGTGACTGGCTGTCAGAGGTTACAGCGGGAGATCGATAGGATACAAAACTGGCCTGAGAGGTGGCAGATGGAGTTCAACCCAGATAAATGTGAGGTGGTTCACTTTGGAAGGACAAATTTGACGCTAGAATGTACTATTAATGGGTAAGACTGTTGGCAGTGTGGAGGATCAGAGGGATCTTGTGGTGCGAGTCCATAGAACACTCAAAGCTGCCGTGCAGGTTGACTGTGTGGTTAAGAAGGCATGCAGTGCATTGGCTCTCAGCAGCCGTGGGATTGAGTTTGAGAGCTCAGAGGTAATGTTGCAGCTATATAGGACCCTGGTCAGACCCCACTTGGAGTTCTCGTCACCTCACTACAGGAAGGATCTGGAAACTATAGAAAGGGAGCAGAGGAGATTTGCAGGGATATTGTCAGGATTACGGGGCATGCCCTCTGAGAATAGGTTGAGTGAACTTGGCCTTTTGTTCTTGGAGCCACGGAGGATGCGAGGTAATTGACAGAGGTGTATAAGGTGATGAGAGGCATTGATCGTGTGGATAGTCAGAGGCTTTTTTTCCAGTGTTGAAATGGCTAGGACGGGAGGGCACAGTTTTCAGGTGATTGGAAGTAGGTACAGAGGATTTTTTTTTTTAAAGCAGAGAGTGCGTGTAACGGGCTGCCGGCGACGGTGGTAGAGACGGGTACGATAGGGTATTTTAAGCGGCTCTTGGATGGGTACATGGAACTTAGAAAAATAGCGGGTAATAGAGGGTAAACTTAGGTAATTTCTAAAGTAAGTACATGATCGTCACAGCATCGTGGGCCGAAGAGCCAGTATTGCGCTGTAGGTTTTTCTGTGTGTCTACCCGCCCATATGTGTGAACCACAAATCCTCCGATCCTCCCAAACCTGCTCACACCCTCAAATACATGTCCCCAAGCCCAAATTCATGTTCATTTTGAAAGCTGCCGACAGTCCCAAATCGACCCACATACCTATGTATGTGAACAACCCAGATCTGTGCGTACCCCAAATCCACAGCCACCTCCACATCCACATTAGAAAACCACAGAGGAAGAATCATTTCAAACAGCTCTCACAATAGCAACAAGCACCTTAAAATACAGCAAGATCAAAGTTCAAAGGTTAAACTATTTATTTTAAAAGTATACATAAATGAAACAACTTTGATATTCGCCAAACATGCACCTCAGAAACATGAAATACGTGTGAATCCCAAATCCTGAGCACTTCTAAATCCACCAACTCCCAAAATCCGTGCGTAACACCAAATCCACGTACAATCCCAAGTCTGCGCACCTCCACAAATCCATCTGCACTCTCGAGTCAGTGTGTGCTCACAACTCCACCGACATCTCATATTCGCTGACAAACGCCCATATCCGCGCACATCTGCAAGACACTGTGCACGCCCGCATTCGCCGAAATCCCCTACATCAGCGCAATCTTCAAATCTGTCTGCACCCCAAGTCTGTACGAACCTCCGAACCTGCCAGTCACGTCAAATACACTCACATGCCCAGATCGGTGCGCATCCAGACAGACTGACACCCGAAATGCACATTAGATTATCTCAGAACAGGAATCATTTCAAACCATTCACAAAACAGCTGCTTCCACCTTAAGTCAAATGACAATATAGTTTAAATATCATTTGCTATTACAGTATCGGTAAGTGAAACAACCTTGAGATTCATCGCAACACCAAATCCACGGACACCCCAAATCCGTTTCACAACCAAATTTGTACGTAATCCCGTCCATGTGCCGACACACGCTAAAATCTGCGCGCATCCACAAATCCGTGAGCATCCTCAAATCTGTGTGCATCCCCAAATCCAGACACCGAAAATCGGTGTGCACCTCGATATCCACTCACACTCGGAAATATGTGCACAATTCTACATTCGGACGCAACTCCAACCCCGACAACATCTCAAATCCGCGTGCACTCCGTCATTAGCTGTCAAACGCCGAACTCTGCACATTTCCCTAAACCCACATACAAGCTCCAAATCTGTGTTCTTCCTCAAATTCTCAGACACCCCGAAACCTCTGTGCACCTTCAAATAGCTCCGCATTCCCATGTTCGCCAACACATCCACATTTCTGCACACATCCCAAAATCCCTGTACCACCAAATCTGCAGACATCCCCAAATCATCAAACACTCCAAACCCATGTGAACCCCTAAATTCACTGACCCCGAGGTCCGCGCATATCCCCATATCCCTGCGCGCCCCAAATCCGTGTATGCACCCAAACCGCTGACACCCCCCGATGCATAATAGATGCCCCTGGAGCAAGGATCATTTCCAACAGTCAGAAATTTGCTGCCTCCACAGTCCGGGTCAAATTTGACCCGTTTTATTTGACAGCAGTAAAAACGCCCTAAATGCCAGTTTTAGCCGAAATTTGATGACTTTTCCTAAAGTGACCCAAAATACGCAAAAGTGAAAGTATTTAAAATTTTTATACTTTTGTACAGGTGCTCCAAGTTTTTGTACGTTGAGTCTGTTCCGGGTCAAATTTGACCTGTATCTATTGAAATGGATTTTAGATCTCTGAAACATTAATTAAATGATTAATCACCTTTTTTTAAATATCAGATAGGCTATTTATACATTCTAAGTGGATCTGCGGTTCAAAATTCGGTAGAGACACTTGTTATGACCCGGACTGCACTGTGAATATCATCAGGTTGCCCGGTTTAAACTGATATCCCCAAATCCGTGTGCACACCCATATTCGCTGACAAACCCCCACATCAGCACGCATGCCCATATCTGACGCACCTCGAAATCCACTGACATACCCAAGTGTGTGCGCAACTCAAATCTGCTTGTATCCCCAAATCCGTCCACACACCCAAGCCCGCTAACACCTCCACATGAACAGTCGATTATCCGAGAGCAAAATTCATTTCAAATAGTTTCCAAAATAGCTGACTCCACCGGAAAAAATAATACTTGCAAGAAAAATTCAAAGTGCAGTTATTATTCAAGTATCTATAAATGAAACATCCTGAGATTCAACCCCACCCCCAAATCCAACGACCCCCAAGTCCGTGGACAACCCCGTAACAGCTGACACACCCTAAATCAGCGCACATACCCAGATCCGTGTTCACCCCCAATTCAGTGTCCACACCAAAACCCGCTTCCGTCCACGCATGCACAGTAAATTATCGCAGAGCACGAATCAGTTCAAACAGTTCATAAAATAGCTGATTCTACCTTTAAAAGGTTAAAGGTTCTAAATACATCCATTATTAAAGTGTGCTTGTGTCAGAGACCGGCTCGCAGACAACGCTCGGTCTCTGTCGAGACGGCGTGGCTACGGAGAACACCTAGCTAATGTGGAAGAAACTTTTCAGAACACCAGAAGGATGTGTGTGTACTGCTTCGTGAACTGTCTCGCATCACGTTGTTTGTAAGGGATACAGCAATATCACGGGTTTAATTCTGAAGAGGGGAGAGCTCGGACAGTCTCTACTCTATACATTTGAGGAGGTTTGATGGGACATGAAAGACTAAACCTATCAGGAGTGCTTGATGGCTCCACTCCTGAACTCGTTGATCTCAGAAAAATGAGGACCCAAACCCATTAGGGAGAAAGCAGATTTAAACGTAACGAATACTTAATGTAAGCAGGACACAGTAAAGACCAGGGGAGACAGATGTGAAAGTGTCGTTTTGTGTTTGTTTGTTTGTTTGTGTGTGTGTGTGTGTGTGTGTGTGTGTGTGTGTGTGTCTGTGTGTGTGTGTGTGTGTGTGTGTGTGTGTGTGTCTGTGTGTATGTGGATGTTTGTATCTGTATGTTATTTTGCATCTTTGTATGTCTTTTTGTGTTTGTGTCTCTGAGTGTTTGTCGGGTTTTTGGGTCTGCCTTTGTGTGTTACTGTCTGTGCGTTCCTATCTCTTTTTGTGGGTAGGGCCATTGTCTCTGCCTGCCCCTCCCTGACTAAACATGTGTCCGTATACCTCGAATTCATTTTATCCCCCTCGGTTCAGTCCATTCCCATCTACCTCCGCGCTCTTCAGCGCTTCGACAACTTTAAAATCCCTGGCCCTGATCGTCTCATTTTGTCCATGGATTTCCAGTACCTATACAGTTCTATTCCCCATCAAAAAGGCTTTAAAACATAACGCTTCCCTCCCGACAACGGAGCCAACCAGTTCCCTTTCATCTACACTTTACTTGGAGTGAGAGAGCACAGCAACAAAGAAAATGAATCCTTTTGCCCATTTAGAACTTATCCAAACTTCTCTGCAATGCAATCAAACGCACATCGGCCGACAGCTCTTCCCATGCCCGCAACACCCTCTGAGTCAAGGAAATCCCACTCAGAATTCACTTATATATGTCATATTTCACCCTAAAACTGCGACCTCTAGTTCTAGTCTTTCCCAAACTCAGAGGGAAAATCCTGCCTGCATTTACCCTTTCTATAACACTCATAATTTTGTATGCCTATGAAATCTCCCATCGTTTTCGGACGTTCTAGGGAGTAACGTCCTAACCTATTCAACATTTCACGACCACTCAGCTCTCCGATTCCCAATAAACGTACATATTATATTTTTTTCTCTG
The DNA here is from genome assembly GCF_030028105.1 of Mobula birostris. Lineage (NCBI taxonomy): Eukaryota > Metazoa > Chordata > Chondrichthyes > Myliobatiformes > Myliobatidae > Mobula > Mobula birostris. The sequence goes on along the minus strand of NC_092389.1, from coordinate 55,292,759 downwards.
CAATCTTTCAAATTCATCGGCATTGTTTTCCTGGACACAAAAGCTGCTCAGTATACTCCATATTGGTCTCCATCAACGTATTATTCCACTTAATAATAACGTCCCATCTCCTGTACTCAGTACTTGCATTTATGAAGTCCAATGCGTCCAAAGATTCTTTTCGACCCTGTCTAGCTGTGGCGCCACGATCAAGTATTTATTAATCTGTGTTCCCAGGTTCCTTTGTTCTACCGAGTTTTCGTGTCCCTACTGCTCACCGTGTCTTCATGCACCCAGATTCCGTGTGCACCCCAAAATCCGTGCACACACCTAAACCCGCTGACAACCCGACATGCACATCAGGTTATCCCAGAGCAAGTATCATTTGAAACAGTTCACAAAATGGCTGCCTCCAGCTTAATAAATAGCAATGAACAAAAATCAAGTTCCAAACTGCATTAATTATTAAAGTATATATAAAGGAAACAACCCTGATATTCGTCACAAACCCAAATCCTCCGACATTCCCAAATCGGCGCACGGTCCCAAATTTGTGCTCACTTCGATATTCGTCTACAGGACAACCAAGACTAAAACTGACAAAACCACATAATTATAACATATAGTTACAATAGTGCAAAGCAATACCGCAAATTGATAAAGAGCGGACCATGGGCACGGTAAAGAAAAGTCTCAAAGTCCCGATCGCCTCGCCATCTCACGCAGACGGTAGAAGGGAGAAGCTCTCCCTAATATGAACCTCCAAGCGCCAGAAACGTGCCGATGCAGCACCATCGGAAGTACCCGACCACAGCGAACTCTGAGGCCATCCGAAAACTTCAAGCCTCCGACCAGCCCTCCGACATAGCCTCTCCGAGCATCATCATCTGCCGAGCGCTTCGACTCCACCCCGGCTGCCGAGAAACAAGAAAAGCCGAGTACTCGGGGCCTTCCCCTCCGGAGATTCTGGACCACACAGTAGCAGCAGAAGCGAAGCAGGCATTTCAGAAGTTTCACCATGTTCCCCCGTGCTCTCACGTCCGTCTTCATCAAATCAGGATTGTGCACGGCACCCTACTTGACAAATAACAGACATCACCACCGGAGAGGCCGCTGCGAGGTGCGTCGCGCCGCCATCTTCTCCTCCCTATTAGTGTTAATAGTTTTTTTTTTATTATTAGTTTCTTCAACTTCAGAAAAAAGGAAACGGGAAAATCTATGAGACGGGAAAAGATGAAATATGAGGGCAGACTAGCAAGTAATATAAGCAGCATACCAAGGGTGTTTTCAGTTCCTCACGCAGTAAAAGGGAGGTGAGAGTTGATATTGCACCACGGGAAAATGATGCTGGTGAGCTAGTGATGTGGGACAAAGGAATGGCAGAGGAACTTACAGGACACTTCGCACCAGTCTTCATTGAGGAAGACACCAGCAGTGTGCCACTGGTGCAGGAACAGGAGTAAGTGCCTATATTATTACAAAGGAAAAACTGCTAGGCAAAATCAAAGATCTTAAAGTGGGTAAGTCATCTTGGCCAGGTGGACTACATCCCAGAGTCCTGAGAGATGTTGCTCAAGAGCTAAATGGATGCGTTATTTATGACCTTTCAAGAATAACTTGATTCTGGCATGGTCCCGGAGCACTAGACAATTGTAAATTGCGCTCCTCAAGAAGGGATGAATGCAAAAGAAAGGAAATTATAGGCCAGTTATCCTAACGTTTGTTAATAAATTTTCTATTATCTCTCTTCTCAGATCCTCAATTCCTTTATTTTTAAGTAAACTAATTGATAGTTTTGTCGTTAAATATATTTTCAGGATTTGGGTTCAATTTAGAAAATATTTTGGTTTATTGAAATTATCTTCAAGTCCCATTTTCTCTATCTTTTTTTTAAACCTTCTATGACTGATGCAATTTTCGAAGATTGGGATAGACTGGGTATTAAATGCCTCCAGCATTTGTTTGTGGAGGAAGTCGCTTTTCGTTTGAGCAGATGTCAGCTAAGTATAGCTTACCAAAAAGCCACTTTTTTCGATATTTGCAAATCAGAGAATTTCTGTGATCTTAATTACATAGATTTCCTAAAAGTTCCGATAAGAATTTATTAGATGTAATTTTTAAATTGAAACATCTTCATAATGAACCAATATCTAATATTTATTCTATGTTGTTGGGAATGATAAACGTCCCTTTAGACAAAATTAAAAATCTCTGGGAACAAGACTTACAGCTTTCAATTTCCAAGGAATCTTGGAATGAAATTTTAAAATTGATTAATACCTTATCGTTATGTGCCCGTCACTCTCTGCTACAATTTAAAGTGTTACATCGGGGCCACATGACTAAAGATAAGCTGTCTCGATTTTATTTGGATATATCTCCGTATTGTGACAGATATAACAATGGAGAAGCTTCACTAATTCATATGTTTTGGACATGTCCGAGTCTTGAAAAATATCGGAAGGAAGTATTCCAAACTTTTTCTGTACTTTTTAAAGTAAAATTTAAAACTAACCCTTTGACCGCATTATTCGGTATTGTTGGAGGAAAAGATATTCTTGTTGAGACACCTGACTTGCACCTGTTGGCATTTATTTCCTGTGGCTGGAAGGGCTTTGTTGTTCAGGGGGTAGGACTTTGCTCCGCCGACTCATGCTCAATGGTAAAATGATGTTATGTCATGCTTACATTTAGATAAGATTCGTTGTTACATTTCTGAATCAAGACAAGACTTTCTAACATTGTGGGGACCAATTCTGAATTATTTTCAAAATCATTGTTTTGTTATTAAATACACGGATGTTGGCTAATGATATGTTTTAGTTTATGATAAGGATTTTTCCTTTTTTTCTTTCTTCACCGAATAGCTTTTTTTGGTAGTGGATATAGATTTTTTTGAATAATAAAAATATTATTTTTCAATATTACAATTTAAATTACATGAATATGGGGTTTCGACACTATAAGTGTGATTATAATAAACTGTATTCTGTACTCTGTGTTCTTCTTTTATGTAAGAAATCAATAAAAAACATTGAAACATAGAACTGTCTCATTTGAAACTTGTAAACTCGGTGTCCGAAAGAATGTTCGTAATGGTGGAGTAATAGTTCCAGTGGAGGTCGATGGGAGCAGGTATTTTAAATGGCTTCGACATGGACTAGATAAGCCGAAGGTTCAACTTTTGAGCTGTACTTTCATGAGTTTATGACACTATTCACATTTTACAGTGTAAGTGAACGACATTAACCACATTTGTTATTTCATATGTGGAAATATGCTTTCTGAAGAGCGATTTTCATTGTACCATGATATAACTGATATCAATTATTTACCTGAAGTGTTTGTTCAGTGGACCATCTTGATGTGACTCAATAGGCGTCTTAGTCTTTAATGGAAATCTAAATGAACACCTCGTTTACTTGGAGGAAGTTATTCAGGTGGAGTTGTGAAATTGAGTTGCCATGGGAATGGGCAAAGATTTTCGAGGTGCATCTTTTATCGCGGTGCCGGGTAATCCGTAGCAAAACCAACGTCAGTGAGAAAATAACACTGCTTCTCCAGCTCCGAAAGGGAAATATTACTTAGCTACGCCATCATATTTCTAAAGGGACAGTAAATCCCTCAACACTATCTCAGTATCTTACTTCACTTTTAACTGCTTCGAGAATTTATGCTGGACCTTTGCATGTACTTCTCATTGAAAATTATAGTTTTATTATTATTTATTGAAAGCATGGTGCTGGTTAGGGTATGGGGTGAAGACAGGGGAGTGGTGATGACTGAAAGAATTGGATCAGCCCTTGATTGAATGGTGGAGAAGACTGGATGGGCCGAATGGCCTACTCTTACACCTATAGTTCATGGTCTTATGCTCTTGTGGTAAGCAACATATTTCACAATATTTGTCAATGTTATTAAACTTAATTCAGATTATGATTCCGAATCCCAACTACTGGTTCGTTCACCAGACTTCTTGAATATGTGACTTATTTACTGAAGATACGAATTATAAAGAAATGTATTTGATCTACCAAAACAACTTACAATTAGATTTGTGTGCTTTCCACTGAACTGACCACATAATGTCACTAGATGTTTGACATTTCTCAGCTTCTCCTTGATTTTCCTCTGTGTCACCGTGTAGATTGTGTGTAGTATGGGGACATCATGTAGACGGAACAGAAAGTGTAATGGAACCAGTAAAGATCCGTCAAGACGCACTGAGGCTGCTGCTTGATGCTGTCATTTGTTTTTGATCTCTCGTTTACTGTTAGAGCATTCAGCACACATGCCGTGTGAAGCATTGGTCGCGTCCTCTTCCAAGGTCATCGCAATTTGTGAAATTTCAAATCCATAACATTAGTAGACACAATGTATTAGATCCAAATGCTTCTGCAGAGTGGGTTTTTTAATGACGACGAAAATTAACACAAAAAGAAAATCCACAGCTACATTTCTGATACCATTCCCCCTCAGTAAGACTGTTACACATCTCCATTTATGGAGCTCACTGGGATGTCGTGCAGTTTTAGACCGGCTTTGGAAGAGGCACGTGCTTTCTGAATGAAAAGGCAGCTGCCAGGTATTTTTCACTGGTACAATGGAAATTGTAGATTAATGAGCTCACTCTAACTGACACAAGTTTTCCACATTTCAAGCATAATTCTCCAATTGTCACAGAAATCGCTGGAATGATCCAATGAATTAGAATAGAATTCTACCAAAGTAAGAAAAATAATAATGGCTTCACATAGTTTGTTGGCCCAGATTCCGATATTACTCCAGGTTGTTAATACAATTTCTGCTGATGTAGCGAACGCATCTGCGCCATTGTGTTGTTTCCTGCCCCATATACTGACTGACTGTACTGAAACCGGCAGACTGCTAACGTTCAATCACCTGGCTGCAGGAATATAGGCACATTTACCAAACAAATCAATAATATAGAAATGTATTTCAACTCCCGTCAACGCTTACAATTCGATTTGTGTTTTACCTACAAAGTCGACGATTTAACGTAACCAGATATTTGACTCCACCCTTCAGCTCCTCCCTGAATTTTCTCTGTGACAGAGTGTAGATACACGTGTTGGTGCAGGTACAAAGAAACTGCAACATGAACCCAAACTGTTGCAGGATATACGTCGGGGTATTCAAATATCTGTCTGTGTAAAAGTAATTCTGAACTTGCCAGTTCATAGTGTATGCAATATAGGGGATCCACAACAATATGAAATTGGCGGAGAGAGCGAACAACAATATTATTGACTTTTTCCGGTTCTCTAACTCCGGATCATTCTTTTTCTCGCTGCTGTTCCTGAGCCCCCGGCGAACTCTGTTTGCCGCGATAATATGACTGACTGTTAAAGCATTGAAAAGCAGAATCAAGCCGATCGCCAACGAAGGTGTAGTGATGATGTGAAACAATTGGAATGCTTTCCATATTGGTAAATAAATGTATTCCGCTTTCAAAATGCATCGCCAAGGTACGTTATCAATGATAATGTAAGGTTCTACCGCGAAGTAGAATGGAACACACTTCGCACAGCTTCCTAAAACCACAATTACAATCACAATAGTCGCGGTCCTCTCGGTGCAGTATTGTTCCCGCAGCTCTTGACTGCAGATTGCAATACAGCGATCGAACGTGAAAGCCACCGTGAGCCAAACAGAACAGTCCATGGTTGTGATCCTCAGGACATGCGTCACGGCGCAAACCGGTGTGATGAGCAACGGAAAGGCATAAGCATAAATATTATTAATCTCAGAGATTATAACAGCAATAATGACACCCAGTAAATCAGCTGCTGCCATTCCCACCAGGTAACGGCAGATGCATTTAGAGAGTCCGCAGTTTCCCAGAAACAGGATCACAATCGCCACTAAATTAACTGCAACGGAGCAAAGGAAAGTTAGTTTCATGCGCAGAAACCCGGATCATTTTTACTTGATATACAAGCATAGAAATGTGCTGAATCGGATTGAGTGAACGTCTGATCCCTTTGCGGGGTCAGGCAGGCTTCGATTCGGAGACTGGAGGTATTATTCGTACGGGCTCAGTCACTGTCCTTCGATCGGATGGTAACGACGGCCCGAGTAACAGTCGATCCGCAACTTTACAGCTGAAAGCAGGGTTTCCAGTGGGCGTCTTACCGACCCGCTCTCAGGACAGACCCATCATTGTAGCTGAGAATGCTGCATGTTTTTAATATATTGCGGGAATAAAATTGAATCAGTGAGACTCTTTCCTCGGAGATAATATTTTGGATTGGATGAACGGCATCCACATGCACGTTTCCATGTAGAGGTGGCAAATGAACTTGGATCTTGTACATTGCGACGGAGGCGCAACATAAAGGTTTTTACTCCTTCATGTTATGAGGTGGATGTAAGAAATAAAATAAAATACATCTAATCTTATCTAAATTAAAACCAACCAGGAAAGGAGGACACTCTAAAAGTGAAGAGCTTTCAAAGCTATTGTGACAATTAGAGAGACAATTAGACAAATAAATAGAGAAAAGAAAACTTCTGTTGCATTAAGACGGAGAGGGGAACAAACTGGGTATTCCCGAAAAACCGGGGAGCCCGTGGAGAGAGCTGCTGCAGCGATGCTAAAGATTTTGATTTCATTTTCGTAAACTTTAAAATTTCTACATTGATGAGGAGTCAGATTTAGAACAAGACGTGATGGTAAAGCTGGAAGGTCGAGAGAGGTAAAATGCTAGAACAGAATAATATACAGACAAAATGATCGGACGTGGGAAACGAGTAACAATTCCAGAGAAAAATAAACGCATACAATAAGATATGTACTTAAATCCGACCAGGCTTACCACATTCATCAAATGAAGCACCATCTGTAAGAAGTGTTCAAACAAAAAATCACATTCATGCAGTAGCAGTCAATTTCAGTTACTTACTAGGGATACCAATCGCTGCTAGTACAGGATAGTAAATACTCGCGACGTAGTAAATTGCTGGATAGCCCATTTTCTGTCTGAATTTGTTATCAGTTGAAAGTAGTCCAACTGCGAATATCTGCTGTGGTTTGCTTTGCAAACTCTTATACAGGAGAGGAAAGTGCCCTCTGGCAATTAATCATACCACGTGGTTAGTCACATCAGAGACAGTCCACTAAACAAACACTTCAGGTAAACCATTTATATGAATTGCGTCATCGTGCAATGAAAATCTCTCCCTCGAAAGTATCACAAAATAACAATTATGTTTAATTTTGTTGATTCACTCTTTTAAACAAGAACGTTGTACTTTCTTTCTCTATGGCACAGAGTTTGTGCCTTTCACATAAAATAATCCTTCGTCGCAATATGTATACAATGTGGACTATCACCCTCAAATAATAATCAACAGTAACAATAGGCGAAGGGCATTAAGATTCTGAGGTTAAGGAAGGACATTCAGTTTGATTGTCCAATTCAATAATCTTTTCTTGTAAGGGGAACATTCACACCTCCTGCTTGCTTTCCATTTGGTTTGGTGCCACAACAGTGATCAATCTCACGGAGAAATAATTTAGTAAACGATTAGATTAGTTATGCATCTCGAAGTACACATCCACATCTAAACATACGGGCACAGCTGGCTCATTTGTGATTAATGTAAGGAGCGTGTTTCACAAAACTATCTGTAAAAATAGATACACTCAATACCATTTTTTTTTCAATAGAACTGCACTGTTTATCATGAAGGACTCGTATTTCTCCCACTAACTTATCGATTCATTTCCTCTCTCTGCAATGACATTTTGTGTTATTTCTTGCAGGTGCGTTATTTTCATACATTGCGCGCTAATTTTTTTTCTTTTACTATGTTGCAAATTTTACACGTCTCTGTGTGTCCATTATGGGAAGACATGAGAGCTGTAATTTATCCATAGGTGATGCAGTCTCCATATTTTTCTTACTGAATTTAAGAATCGTTGTATTTAATTCGCATGAGTTGTTATAGGCGACATAAAATAACAATAACTTATACCTCACGCTACCCTGTGTGTGGGAAGTCCCATGGCTTCATTATATCTGTAATACATCATTTCGGACAATGTTTGTAGTTTCCAGCCCCATGTTATAGAAAAACATAGCCGTAGGACATTACAGCACAGAAATAGACCCTTTGGCCCTTCTTGGTTGTTGCCGAACCATTTTTCTGCCTAGTCCCACTGACCTGCACCTGGACCGTCACCCTCCATGCACCTCTCATCCATGTACCTGTCCAGGTTTTCCCTAAATGTTAAAAGTGAGCCCGCATTAACCACTTCATCTGTCAGCTCATTCCACACTCCCACCATTTTCTGTGTGAAGAAGCCCCCCCCCCAATGTTCCCTTTAAACTTTTCCCCCTTCACCCTTAACCCATTTCCAGTGTTTCGTTTTTCTCCCCTAGCCTCATTGGAAAACGCCTGCTTGCATTCACTCTATCTATACCCATCATAATTTTATATACCTCTATCAAATATCCCCTCATTCTTCTACACTCCAGGGAATAAAGTCCGAACCTATTCAACCTTTTTCTGTAACTCAGTTTGTCAAGTCCCGGCAACATCCTTGCAATCCTTCTCTGTACTCCTTCAACCTTATTAATATGCTTCTTGTAATTTGGTGACCAAAACTGCACATAATATTCCAAATTCGGCCTCACCAATGCCTTATACAACCTCTCCATAACATTGCAATTCTTATACTTAATACTTTGATTTATAAAGGCCAATATACCAAAAGCTCTCCTTACGACCCTATCACCTGTGTCGCCACTTTTAGGATGTTTTGTATATGTAGTCCCAAATCCCTCTGTTCTACTGCGCTCCTCAGTGCCCGATCAGTTACCTTGTATGTTCTACCTTGGTTTGTCCTTCCAAAGTGCAATACGTCACAGTAGTCTGTTTTAAACTCCATTTGCCATTTTTCAGGTGTTCCAAATCCCTCTGCAAGCTCTGAAAACCTTTTCCACTGTCCACTACACCTCCTATCTTTGTATCATCAGCAGATTTGCTGATCCAACTTACCACGTTATCATCCAAATCATTGATATAGATGACAAATAACAATGGACCCAACACTGATCCCTGTTATAAACCACTAGTCACAGGCTTCCACTCAGAGAAGCAATCCTCCACTGCCACTCTCTAGCTTCTTCCATTGAGCCAATGTCCAATCCAATTTACCACCTCTCCATGTATACCGAGTGACTGAATCTTTCTAACTAAACTTCCATGCAAACGTGAGGAAATCTGCAGATGCTGGAATTTGAAGCAACACACATAAAAGTTGCTGGTGAACGCAGCAGGTCAGGAAGAGGTACAGTCGACGTTTTGGGCCAAGTTTAGTTTAGTTAGGATGGGAAACTGGGGCAAACAACAAAACATTGGCGATATCATTACTACGTTGTTAGCAGTTTATTAAAGGAAGGATTCGAGAGCTTTAATGAGGGTGCAGAGAGAATTTACTAAGGTGATTTCTAGACTTCAGTGTATGCCCTTTGAAGGTAAGTTATCCGAGATGGAACATTTCTTTTGGAGCAAAGGAGTATGAGGTCTGAATTGCTAGAATTATTCAAGATGACGACAGGCGTGGATAGACGTGTACCCAGATACTTTTCCCATTGCGGAAATGTTCATTATAAGAGGGAATTATTTTAAGGTGATTGGAAGTAAGTATAAGGTTGGGCGTCAGAAGAAAGTAGTTTATACAGAGTGGTGGGTGCATGGAACACCCGCTGGGAGCAGTTATAAAACTCTCTACATGCAAATAGATGGCAGCAGAATGGATGTGTATGTAGGAGTGTCCGTTACTGTGCTGTAATGATTATTCTAAGGTATTTTTCTCAGTTGTTTCTTAAATTTCTGAATGAAGGAAAATAGGAGCATTTGTGTTGTCTTTCCGGCATTACTTTTAAATCTAGTGTTTTAGTTTCAAACTCGGATACGAGTTCACCCAATTCAGAGAGAATTGACCATTGGAGAAATTAATGATCAGTGTTCGTATAAATAGGGAATTTAGATGTGGTATTTTGTGAGACAGATCGGTATAATTCGGGAGCAATCTGAAAAGAAGCCTTTCCACACTGCGTTTCTATAGAATGTTAAAATATGTTGCACAAGATTTCTAGTACACTGGTTTTGAATTTCGAGTTGATATAGAAAATTGCTTTCTGTAAGGATTGTGTTTGTCTTCTAAAATACTAATTAGCAGACAAGATTCTTGTTAGTGTGTTTAAGTATGCTGAATTACTGCACAGACACCTAGTTATAATAAAATAATAGAATTCATAAAATGTAATTGCTGACGTTAGTTATGCAAGTCTGTTTAGAGTTTCAGAGATGCAGAGACGATGAGATTCCAGCCACAGAATGCGAGCTCTTTTTACTTTCCACTCTGTATTTTTTTAAAATTTCATAAATTACTCTAAACTTGATTCCACTCTGATATCTTTCAAAAACAAAAGAGATAAAAGCAGGATATTAAAATGGGTGCTCGGAATCAATTTGGACAATTTACGTTTTTTTTTTGCTGCTGAGAAAAGTGTCCGTGATACCACACGTTCTGAAAATCTTGTATTTCGCGTCCCATGGGGAGGTGACGCCCACATCCGCTGTCGAGACACATCTGTGAATAGCCTTTTATATGTAGGGCAACTGCGCAGAAATCACACGGAACCGATCAGATCCTTCGCCTCACTTCGAATTGTCAGAGACGCAGAGTAGATCAAGGGAATCAGTATGAATATTCGGTAAATTCAGACAGCGTCATGGTGGGGAGCGGAGAGATTTTTATTTCACTCACCATCCATTGTTTAATCCCGTAAAACAAACAGCACCTTCTCACATCACAACAGCTTCCAATTTCTGACAGTAACACCACTTTTACAATCAACCATAATAAACACAATCGAATTACCTGGTCATAGCTTTGGTCAAACTTAAACAAGCTATTGGTTGCATCATACTCATAATTCAGACACACAGCACCCGATCTCCCCGTAAAACCTACTTTGCGATTTTTTTTGTGGCCGTTGGTAAGATCGGAGATGTTACATGAGTACTGGAAATGGCAGATGGTCGACACTGAACACTGTGTTCTTCCATTGACGACTTATCCTCCACAATAAAACATCTTTAACATTCTTCTATGTTCAGCTAATTCAGCCGAACATATTTTATCCCCTGTTTTTAATTCCAGGATGATGGCAAGCCTCTCAACTAACCTCCAAAAGTTAAATTATGATTTTTTTGGTTATCATTATCTGTTATTCCTGTTGACTAATGTATTTCGGACTATGGTCAATGTAAATGATTAGCAGACTTACTGAGATGAGATGACATTAGAAATGCTGCTCCGCCGGACAAAGCAATGCTTCCCCTCACAATCACGCATCCCAAATTAATGTTTTCAGTTTGGAAACGGGAGAAGCAGTGATTCTTTTTTCTCATCGATATTGTTCCATCTGCGAATTACCCGGCACCAGATAAATGATGCTTGTCGGAAATCTTCGTCCCGTTCGGTCGGCAACTCAATTTCGCAGCTCTACTTGGATAAGCTTTTACCACTTCGTGAACAAGGTGTTCAGTTAGATTTCCATCAAAGACTAAGACACCTATGTAGTCATATTAGAGACAGTGCTCTGAACAAACACTAGGAAAACAATGGATATCAGTCGTGTTACTACCCACATAGCAATGGGGCTATTTACTCAGCGCTGAGGATCTGTTTCACGAGCACCAGAGCGTGTCCCCACACCGAAGGGCCTGTATGCTCTGTGTGCAAGGGTCAGACCTCCTCCCCGTCCTCTGTAGTTCAGCTAGAGTCCGAAAAGAGTTCAGCTTCCGTGTGTCGTCAGCGAGGAGGCTGCCAGAGAGGCTATGTACTGGCTGGGAGCGAGTTACGCATTCATCTGTCCTTTTCCCAAAACTGCTAGCCAGTTTGATGCTGAAAGTGACAGCGACAAGGACCAGCGACTACATTACCACACTAGACGCGTCACAACGACCATTTTAATATAACAGTGAGGGATCTGCCCCCGGTGCAGGTCGATGGCCAATAAAGTCCGTACCGAAACCATCTATACTGCCTACTTCCACCGGCCTGCACCGGGCCATGGCCCTCGATGTTGTACATTCTTTCTGACACAGAGGTTGCATATTTCAAATGAAATTATTCTATATTTCCATATTTTTAAAACGTGCGCTGTTACTCTCAAACAATTAACAGTAGGCGCAAAATGTTGAGAATGTTTGCAGTTATGGAAAGGCATGTAGTTTGGCTTTTAAATGCGAGAATCTTTTTCCTGGAAGGGGAACGTTCACAGCTCATTATTTTCACGGATCTTTGGTTTGGTCCCACGATAGTGGCCAATATGGATGAGAAATAACTTAGCAAAAGATCGATATAGTTGTATTACTCGAAGGACATCATCACATCCACACGGTCATCTGTGATTAATGTAAGAAGTTGGTTTCTTGAAACTACTGAAATAAATGGACAGATTAAAAACAGAGTTTTCCGGCATAGAAATGCACTCTGGTTTCTGCCGCTGACACACTAGTCCATCTCCATTCTCACCATTGACATTTTGTTCCATTTCATGCATATTGCATTAGTTTCATCCATTGTTCACTGTTTGTTTTCTCTTTTTTCGCAAATTTTACAAGACACGGAAATTAGATTAGGTTATGAGAACACTCAGTCCTCTTTTATTGTCATTTAGAAATGCATACATGCATTAAGAAATGATACAATGTTTCTCCGGAGTGATGCCCGGAAATATGTGAAAACTACGATTTAACATGTCAACAAGGAAAGGATTTTCACAGAAAAGTTGGCGAATGTATGAAACGAACTGACAGAACAGGTCGAGATAAGCAAAATTTAAATGACTAACATACATTTGGACAATTACATAGGGGGAACTGGAAGCAGGTATTGGATAAGAGTCGATAGGTCTCTTGGTGAAAAGGACGCGTTGGGCGAGTGTTTATGTCAGTCTCTATAAACGCAAGAATATTTGAATAATGAACAAATGGCAGACCTGACAAACACACTAATATTTTCCAACATTTTTTCCGGTTTCTGCCAACATTCAATAGCAGTTGCGCTTTATCTACACAACAGACGACTGAATGTAAATATATATTTCATCCACTCTTCAGCTCTTCTCTGAACGTTGCCTACAATAGTCCAAAGACATACGTGTTGGCCCAGAAACTAAACATTTGCAACAAACAAGCGAGCTGTTGTTTGTTATTTACTAAATGATAAAAGATACTAACTAGGGTTGTTGAAATTGGCTGATAGGACGAACGACATAATCATTCTAACCCATAACAACTGTTCTGTTGGTAGCGTTTCGTTCCCGCAGCGGTTGTCAACAAACTGCCGTAGAGCAATTGAAAGTGAAACGCGGTCTCAGTCAAATTAAACTGTCCCTATTTAGAGTGTAAGCGTAAATAGGACTGATCAGCTATAAATTAGTGTCACGCCGTGGGACAGGTTTCACGGAGAATGTAATGGTCTCTTTGTAGATGCAGTGTTTGGGTTATGATTAGAGGTAACGGGTGCTTACATGAGACGTCCAAAGACTGGGGGGTGATTTCGTGCCGTGTGCCTGACACCATGGCGATCTGGGCCTTTTGTTCGGCGGGAGATGAAGAGAGAAGACGCCGACCACGGAGCCAGGGTCCGACCAAGGCCGTGGATCGAAGGAGAATCAGCGAAGGGAAACCATGAGCGCCAACTTGTGCACATTAGACTATTTCATTAAAAATCGGTCCTTTCTTTATTTGCTTTCTCCTCGTTAACCCTGCGGTCAAATTAAGAATTTTAAAGCCAAATCATTTAATTGTATACGTTGCACTCTCTGTCATTTCGACCTACTGATTTGTTACAGGGTAACAAATCACGCAGCGTCCGCAAAATCAGGGGTTTTCGGGGTGGTCTCGCATCTCAATCTCACCAGCCAGAGATTATCTTCCCTTGATTTTTAAGGCCAACAGTATCGAATGGTCACCATTGTGGGGGATCGTCCGAGATTGATTTCGTTGGATGTTGTGTGATGCAGCATTGAACCAATGGGTCGTGCGTTTAATTCTGTGCTAAATTATTGTTAAGTAAAGTGATTACGATACGTGGGTTTGGATGTTGCCGGGTTTAAGCGGCGGTGTGAATACTCGGCTTTACTGACAATGAACTCGTGCGTATTGCGTGGGATCGATATTGCACTCCTGATGAATTGTTAATTCGAATTTTAAGTACAGTTAAACTGTAGGGAAAGTTTACATTGTGGGGTGGAGATTTGATGAAATAATGGACACAGACTTCGTTTTAATTCAGACCGGCGCTCGCATAACGGCAGTGGAACTGCCTGGTTATATTGGGACCCCAGGAGAGAGAGGCAGGGGCGGTGATCTGTCCATACCTTCCGGGAAAAGGAGAGTGCAAGAGAGCGGGCCGAATCGCAAGTCGAGTCTCCCGCAGCCCGGGGTGGAGACTTCAAAAGCAGGGTTCTCTTGTTTCTGCGTAGCAAGGCGAAGGGATGGTCTGGTTTGAAAAGTCTAATTAGCTTCCCAGCGAGGAGTGCGTTGGGTTAACTCCCTGGTGAATAAACAGAAAAATGCCCAGGTTCAAGGTGCCAGCTATGGTAGACTCCGTCTGTTCTCAGGAACGAAGCACACTGCTAAAGGGGAGGAGGAGTATGAGACTTAGGCGAGGCAAACCTCTCAGTTGTTCGATGAGTGGCGTTGCTCTGATAACGTAAAGCGACAGCGATCGGCTGAAAGTTTGAGGGGGCGGGCTGCTGACTGAGTGAGAGCCGTGAAGCTCAGAATCTCACTGACATTCTGCGGCCTAAATGCAAGCACCGGAAAAGGTGTTTGTTGCGACAGAAAGCCCAGTGGAGCTCATGACGGGGTTTCGGAGCGTGTGTCAGGAGGAGGGGGAGAAGCTTTCTGCCTACATTTCTTTTCGGCTGGAGAGGCAGCTAAATTGATCGCGGCACAGAGGAACCATTCAGACGGTTGAGTTGGATGAGTTAAGAATGGACCAAATAGCGGAAGGCGCCCAGTCCCAGAACTTGGGGGTCTCCGACTGCCGCTTTAGACGCGCGACACACCACCGGCTGTCGAGCTGATCAGAGGCGTACTGGAGGAGGAGAATGCGGAGGAGGCCCGGGACGCCTCCGTCGGCAGGGTACGGTCCTCGCTAGTGATGTCCTTCGTTGAGCTGACCACGGACTGCATGTCGAGTGGAACGGTAGAGGAGATTGCGGCAGATATGAGAACTGAGATGTCCCGGTTGTTATGAGTGGGTGCGGCCCACTGATAGAGTTGTTAGGGAGACCGATCCTCTGAGGGGTCAGATGAGTCCACATTTCAGCTAGTTTTGGGGAAAAAAAACGGGCGTCGAGTTCTCCGTGCCAAAGATGAAAACGACCATCCAGATTGTTATCAGCGGAAGGTGAAAAAGCCAGCATCTGTGATGGTATGGGGGGTGCATCAGTGCCCACGGCATGGGTGAGTTGCATGTATGTGAAGGTACCATTGACTCTGAGGCGTATATTAGGATTTTAGAGAGACATATGTTGCCATCAAGGCGACGTCTCTTCCCGAGAGGCCCATGCTTACTTCAGCAGGACAATGCCAGACCACATTCTGCACGGGCTACAGCAGCATGGCTTTGTAGACACAGAGTGCGTGTGCTTCACTGGCCTGCTGCCAGTCCAGATCTATCCCCTATTGAAAATGTATGGCGCATCATGAAGAGGAGAATCAGACAACGGAGACCACGGACTGTTGAGCAGCTGAAGCCTTATATCAAGCAAGAATGGACAACATTTCCAATTGCAAATCTACTACATTTAGTATCCTCAGTTCCCAAACGATTAAAAAGTGTTATTAAAAGGAAAGGTGATGTAACACAATGGTAAACATGCCTCTGTCCCAACTTCCGTTGAGTGTGTTGCAGCCACCAAATTCTAAATTTGTGTATGTTTATAAAATACAATTAAGTTGCTCAGTAAAACTATTGAAAATATTTTCTATGTACTTTTGTCAGTTAAATAAAGGTTCACGTGAATTAACGTATCACAGACTTTTGTTTTTATTGCATTTTGGAAAATATTCCAACTTTTTTGGAAATGGGGTTTGTATATGTGCGCGCACATCGGCAAATCCCCGTGTATCCCCATATTCACCAAAACTCCTCGAACCCGCCGACACTCCCAAATACACCGACATGCTCAGTTCTGTGCGCACCCCAAGCCCGTTGACTTTAGCACAAGCACATTAGAATATCCCAAAGCAAGAATGGTTTCAAACACTTCATAAAATAGCTGTCTGAATTATTCATGTATCTATGTCTGTCTGCATCTCTGTGTGTTTATATGCTTCCGCGTGATTGTCAGTCCGTCTTCTTGTGTGTCTGTGTCAGACCAGCTAGCAGACGGCGCTCAGTCTTTGACGAGACAGCGTGGATGCTGTGAACACCTGGCTGGTGCGGAAGAAACCCTTCAGGACACCAGAGGGATGTGTGTACAATAGTTCGGGGAACTAAATAGCATTGCATTGTTTGTACGGGATACAGCAATATCATGGGTTTAATTCTGAAAAGGGGAGAGCACGGACAGTCTCAGTACATTCAGGAAGTAGATTAGGGAATGAGAGAGTGAACCTGTGAGGACGGTTTGATGACTCCAGGCCTGAACTCGTTGAGTTTAGAAAAAAAATGAAGGAGATATCAGATTGAAACCAATCGAATATTGAATGCACACTGAACACAGTGGAGATCTGGGGAGGGAGATGTGAAAGTGTCGTTGTATTTGTGTGTGTGTGTGTGTGTGTGTGTGTGTGTGTGTGTGTGTGTCTATCTTGTGTCCATGCGCCTGTCCTGTCTGTGTTTGCATTATTGTGTGCTCTTCAAAAAAATCTCGTAAGCATTCCAACGGTTATCTTTCTTTGAATCTCGCACCAACCGGATTTTCCCAATCCACCTGCACATTGAGATCTCCCATGACCACTGTAATTTTGCCTTTTGTCATGCATTTTCTATCTCCCGTGGTAACTCGTAGACCACATCCCGACTACTGTTCCAGGGCCTGTTTATAACTCCCATCAGGATCCTTTTCAGTTATCTGTCCACAGTAGTTCAACATCTTCACGTCTTAGGTAACTTTTTTGTAATAATTTTAATTCTTTTTTTTTAACCCCAAGAAAGCCGCACCTCCACTTCTGCCTTCCTGCCTGTCTTTTCGATACAATGTGTATCCTTGGACGTTGAGCTCCCAGCTATAATCTTCCTTCAGCCACGATTCAGTGATGACTGCAACATCATACCTGTCAATCTGTAACTGTGCTACATTTTTTTTTTAGCGCTGGAAATGGTTACATCCCGACACGCGGGACAGAAACAAGGTCGCATTGTGTATTCCAGCTAATGCCAGCCGGTTTAGCGAGCAGAGCGGCGGACACCCCCGCTGAAATCCGGAGGAAAACACACAGAGGATGCAGAGGGGGATCACAAAGTCCAGGAAAGAGGACCAGGTCGAGACAACAGAGACTTATGGAGAAGAGGAGTTCGGTGGGTAATACCGTTCCGGCTGACCGGAAGTGCACTGAGAGCGGTAAGCGTGAAGGAGTTGAGTGCTTACTGATCTGGTTAACAACAGATGGTGCAATCCGGGTCACTTACGATCGAAGAACGTGTTTGAAGACTGGATATTGAACTTTTTACTGTTGGACTTCGGCCACATTCCACCGTGATACAGCACTGGCGGCACGGGAGGTCGTTCCTGCCTGTGGCCATCGAACGTGCAGCTCCTCCCGTGGAGGGTCAGACACCCTGAGCCAATAGACTGGTCCTAGACTTATTTTCCATCTGGCATAGTTTGCATTTTGTTGTTTGATTGTTGGTGGTTTTTCTATTGCTATATTTACGCTCTATTCTTGGTTGGTGCGGCTGTAACGAAACCAAATTTCCCTCGGGATTAATAAAGTATATCTATCTATCTATCTATCTATGTATCTAAGTTCATCGACCTTATTAGGCATGCTGCGCGCAATCAAATACAACATTTCCAGGCCTGTATTCACCCTTTCGGATTTAGTACGCCTTTTACGTTGCGACTCATCCTAGTGCCTGTTATGTTTCTTACCATGAGTGTCTCCTTGCAAGGAATCTCACTACACATTGCCCCTGCCTGTAAACAAACAGCCTCCTCTTCAGCACTATCACTCCGGTTATTACCCCTCCCCCGCTAAATTAGTTTAACACCACCCAAACCAACCTACCCGCAGGGATATTGGTCAACCCTTTTGATTCAGACCTTTTGTACAGGTCACACTATTCCCAGAAGAGATCCCAACGATGCATCAATCTGAGCCCTTGCTCCCTGCATCAGTTCTGGAGAGACAGACACCAGTACCCAGTGGAGTGCGTGCTGGACAGGGTGACGAGTTTCATGTTCTTGCGTGCCACTGTCTCTGAGAATCTATTCCTGGCCTAACTCATTGATGTGAAAGCACGCCAGTGGTCACCAAATACTTCAGCGATTCTGAACTGGTTGCATCACCATGTGCAATGGAAACTCTAACGCACTGGATTGCAAAAGGCTGCAGAGGCTTGTAGCCTCAGACAGATTCATCGGGCACAACTCTCCCCACCATCAGGGACACCTTCAACAGCTGGTGCCTCAGTTCAGCGGCGTCCATGACTAAAGACCTCCAATATCCAGGACATGCCTCACCCGGGGGAGAGGTCCAGGAGCCTGAAGAACAATTCTCAAAACAGCAGAAATAGCTTATTCCTCCCCACCATCAGATTCATGAACAGTCCACGACCACCTGAACAATGGCCGAAAACTTCAAAGTATATTTATGATCAAAGTATTTATTCAGAGTGCAACTCTAAGATTGGCAAACATCAAACACCTAACACGTGAGGAAAGAAGAAATTACAGAAATGGCAAAAAGCGATCAAGCAACACATACAATATCAAACATCAAACCAGGAGTGCACCGGGAATCATTTCAGTTCAGCATCGCTCTGCCAGTTTAGATAATCACTTTTTTTCAAAATATTCATTTAATGTTGTAACTTATTGTACTATTTGTCTTTGCGCAGGACCGTTACCGCAAAACAAACAGCGTTCAGTCATGCAAGTGAAATTATTTCAAGTGCTGATTGTTATGTCCCTTCAGATTTTCTTTGCAGTTTTATTTCTCGCCAGTCGATGTCTCTCTTACTTGTAACTTTGCAGCCGTTGTTTACGCCCTGTTGCTTCGTTGCTCAGCAATTGAGCTTCGACATCAGGTCGGCCATTTTATGATCACTTGCATATTTCATTCGCCATTAAGTAGAAACAGCTTATTACGATTCGCAGGAGATGTAATTAACATTCGAGTCCGGCTCTTCTGCGAATACCTAGAAGAACTGACATTTCACTCAGCTCCTTGCGCACTGGAACGCGCTGTGAACAATACACCGGCCATAAAGCTACCACTACGCCTGCTGAAACCCTTATGAAGGGTCTCGGCCCAAAAGGTCAACTGTTCACTCTTTTCCATAGAAACTCCGTGGGCTGCTGAGCTCCACCAGCGTATTCTGTGTTCCTCTGCAAATCTCTCGCAGTTCCTTGCTCTCTTTCCTCTCTTCCATGCACGATTTCGCTCCTCTCCCTCTCACACTCAGACTTCCTTCCATCTGCCTCCCCTCTGCGTCAAACCGCATTCAGCAAAACAGGCCAGGCTGTGCGAAATTCCCAGTTAGAAAAGCACGCCCCATGTGGGCATCCGTTCAGGGAACATGTTCCTAGAAAAGGAGGTGTTCGGATGTGTCAGTGTGCACCATTGCTAAAATCAGGAAGAGGAATGCGGTGAAGAAAAGGGAAACCAAAGACCACTGGACAGTGAAAGGGATAGACAGAGTGGCAGTGTGAATGGAAACAGAAATGGAGGAGAATAAGTAAAAGTGGGTTAGAGCAATGGTGAGATTTGGAGGGGTTAGAGTGAAGGGAAAGGGGAAAGAAAGGGGAATGGGGAATGGAGTTGAAGAGGGAGCAGAGAGTGCGGATTGAGAGAGAAAAAGGAGACAGTGAATGTGAGAGAGAAGGAAGATCATGGTGGGAGACGGAGAACCGAGAGTGGGGAGTGGGAGAGAGAGAAGACAGGATGAGAGTTAAAGGGAGATTGGGGAGTGGGGGGGGGGAGAGAAGAGAGATTGGGGAGTTGGGGGACAGAAGGGAGATTGGGGAGTGGGAGAGAGAGAAGGGAGATTGGTGAGTGGGGGAGAGAAGGGAGATTGGGGAGTGGGGGAAGAGAAGGGAGATTGGGGAGTGGGGGGAGAGAGACAAGGGATATTGGGGAGTTGGGGGAGAGAAGGGAGATTGGGGAGTGGGGGGAGAGAGGGGAGATTGGGGTGTGGGGGGGAGAAGGGAGATTGGGGAGTGGGGGAGAGAAGGGAGATTGGGGAGTGGGGGGAGAGATGGGGAGAGATTGGGGAGTGGGGGGAGAAGGGAGATTGGGGAGTGGGGGGAGAGAAGGGAGATTGGGGATTGGGGGAGAAGTGAGATTGGGGAGTGGGGGAGAGAAGGGAGAATGGGGATTGGGGGAGAAGTGAGATTGGGGAGTGGGGTAGAGAGAAGGTGGTCAAGATAAGGAAAGTGAAGAGCCGATGGGTAATGGGAGAGATGGAAGGGGTTAGTTTGTGGGATGGAAATAACATTCGAGAGAGTATAAGTGGAAAAGAGACAATGCAGGATGGGGATTGGCACAGAGAATGTAGAGTGGGGAGTGGGAGACTGAGAACTGAGATTGGTGAGAGGGAAATGGTAATGGGGAGACCTAGACAGAAAAGGAAGAGAGCGGGTTGGAGAGAAAGTTAAGGGAGAGAGAGGAGTTGGATTCCATAGAGGGAGAACGCAGGGTTGGTGGGAAGTTGTGGGTGGGAGAGAGAGAATGAAGGGTAGGAACTGTGAGAGAGAGAGACACCGGGAGCGAGGAGTGGGAAAAGGATACATGAGAATGTTCAATGGGAGAGACAGAAGGAGTGTGGAGAGTGGGAGAAAGATAATTTTTGGTTGGGAGTGAAGAGAGAGAAGAGAGTGTGCTTGGTGGGGCGTAGAGATGGGAGAGAGAATTGTGTGGAAAATAAAAGGGAACGTGTGTTGGTGACAGAGAAGAGTGGAAAGTAGAAGACAGAAGGGAGCGAGAGCTGTGGGAACGCAAACAAGAAGCGTCGGCCTGCGTCACTGAGGAGGGAGAGTCGGGAAAGCGAGAGAAAATTCGGAGAGTGGGTAGTGCAAGGGAGGGAGAAATCTGAGATTGAGTGTGTGAGAGAGATGGGAATAAGGCATTCAGACAGAGGGAAGGGACAATAGGGAGTGGGAGTGAGAAGTGGTTGCAGGCTGTGGGAGAGAGATGGGAGAGTGGGGAGCGTGAGAAAGAGAAGGGAGAGTGGGGAGTGGGGGAGAAAGAGAGCGAGAGTGGTGGCAAAGATGCTGGAGTCAATTATAAAAGATGAAATTACGACACATCTGGACAGCAGTAACAGGATCGGTCCGAGTCAGCATGGATTTACGAAGGGAAAATCGTGCTCGACTAATCTTCTGGAATTTTTTGAGGATGTAACTATGAAAATGGACAATGGAGAGCCAGTGGATGTAGTGTGCCTGGAATTTCAGAAAGCCTTTGATAAAGTCCCACATAGGAGATAAGTGGGCAAAATTAGGGCATAAGGTATTGGGGGTCGGGTACTGACATGGATAGAAAATTGGTTGGCAGACAGGAAACAAGAGTAGCGATTAATAGCTCCCTTTCGGAATGGCAGGCGGTGACCAGTGGGATACCGCAGCTGTTTACAATATATATTAATGATTTAAATGAGGGAATTAAAAGTAACATTAGCAAATTTCCCGATGACACAAAGCTGGGTGGCAGTGTGAATTGTGAGGAGGATGTTCGGAGAATGCAGAGTGACTTGGACAGGCTGGGTGAGTGGGCAGGCGCAGTTTAATGTGGATAAATGTGAGGTTATCCCCTTTGATGGTAAGAACAGGAAGGCAGATTATTGTCTAAATGGAGTCAAGTTAAGAAAAGGGGAAGTACAACGAGATCGAGGTGTTCTTGTACATCAGTCACTGAAAGTAAGCATGCAAGTACAGCATCCAGTGAAGAAAGCTAATGGCATGCTCGCCTTCATAACAAGAGAAATTGAGTATAAGAGCAAAGAGGTCCTTCTGCAGTTGTACAGGGCCTTGGTGAGACCACACCTAGAGTACTGTGTGCAGTATTGGTCTCCAAATTTAAGGAAGAACATTCTTGCTATTGAGGAAGTGCAGCGTAGGTTCACAAGTTTAATTCCCGGGATGGCGTGACTGTCAGATGTTGAAAGATTCGAGAGACTGTGCTTTTATACTCTGCAATTTAGAAGGCTGAGAGGGGATCTTATTGAAGCATATAAGATTATTAAGGGATTGGACACGCTGGAGGCAGGAAGCATGTTCCCGCTGATGGGTGAGTTCAGAACCAGAGGCCACAGTTTAAGTATAAGGGGTAGGCCATTTAGAACGGAGTTGAGGAAAAACTTTCTCACCCAGGGAGTCGTGGATATATGGAATGCTCTGCCCCAGAAGGCTGTGGCCAAGTCTCTGGATGCTTTCAAGAAAGAACATAGAATAGTACAGCACAGTACAGGCCCTTCGGTTCACAATGTCGTGCCGACCCTGAAACCCTGCCTCCCATATGCCCCCACCTTAAATTCCTCCATATACCTGCCTAGTAGTCTCTTAAACTTCACCAGCGTTTCTGCCTCCACCACTGACTCAGGCAGTGCATTCCACGCACCAACCACTCTCTGAGTAAAACACCTTCCTCTAACATCCCCCTCGAACTTCCCACCCCTTACCTTAAAGCCATGTCCTATTCTATTGAGCAGTGGTGCCCTGGGGAAGAGGCACTGGCTATCCACTCCATCTATTCCTCTTATTATCTTGTACACCTCTATCATGTCTCCTCTCATCCTCCTTCTCTCCAAAGAGTAAAGCCCTAGCTCCCTTAATCTCTGATCATAATGCATACTTTCTAAACCAGGCAGCATCCTGGTAAATCTCCTCTGTACCCTTTCCAATGCTTCCACATCCTTCCTATAGTGAGGTGACCAGAACTGGACACAGTACTCCAAGTGTGGCCTAACCAGAGTTTTATAGAGCTGCACCATTACATCGCGACTCTTAAACTCTATTCCTCGACTTATGAAAGCTAACGCCCATAAGCTTTCTTAACTACCCTATCCACCTGTGAGGCAACTTTCAGGGATCTGTGGACATGTACCCCCAGATCTCTCTGCTCCTCCACACTACCAAGTATCCTGCCATTTACTTTGCACTCTGCCTTGGAGTTTGTCCTTCCAAAGTGTACCACCTCACATTTCTCCGGTTTGAACTCCATCTGCCACTTCTCAGCCCACTTCTGCATCCTATCAATGTCTCTCTGCAATCTTTGACAATCCTCTACACTATCTACAACACCACCAATCTTTGTGTCGTCTGCAAACTTGCCAACCCACCCTTCTACCCCCACATCCTGGTCGCTAATAAAAATCATGAAAAGTAGAGGTTCCAGAACAGATCCTTGTGGGACACCACAAGTCCCAATCCTCTAATCTGAATGTACTCCCTCCACCACCACCATCCTCTGCCTTCTGCAGGCAAGCCAATTCTGAACCCACCTGGCCAAACTTCCCTGGATCTCATGCCCTCTAACTTTCTGAATAAGCTTACCGTGTGGAACCTTGTCAAATGTGTTACTAAAATCCATATAGATCGCATCCACTGCACTACCCTCATCTAAATGCCTGGTCACCTCCTCAAAGAACTCTGTTAGACACGATCTGCCCTTCACAAAGCCATGCCTACTGTCCTTGATCAGAGCACGATTCTCTAAATGCCTATAGATCCCATCTCTAAGAATCTTTTCCAACAGCTTTCCCACCAAAGACGTAAGGCTCACTGGTCTATAATTAGCCGGACTATCCCTACTACCTTTTTTGAACAAGGGGACAACAGTCGCCTCCCTCCAATCCTCCGGTACCATTCCCGTGGACACTGAGGACATAAGGATCCCAGCCAGAGGCTCAGCAATCTCTTCTCTCGCCTCGTGCAGCAGCCTGGGGAATATTCCGTCAGGCCCCGGGGACTTATCTGTCCTAATGTATTTTAACAACTCCAACACCTCCTCTCCCTTAATATCAACATGCTCCAGAACATCAACCTCACTCATATTGTCCTCACCATCAGCAAGTTATCTCTCATTGGTGAATACCGAAGAGAAGTATCCATTGAGGACCTCGCTCACTTCCACAGCCTCCAGGCACATCTTCCCACCTTTATCTCTAATCGGTCCCACCTTCACTCCTGTCATCCTTTTGTTCTTCACATAATTGAAGAATGCCTTGGGGTTTTCCTTTACCCTGCTCGCCAAGGCCTTCTCATGCCCCCTTCTTGCTCTTCTCAGCCCCTTCTTAAGCTCCTGTCTTGCTTCCTGATATTCCTCAATAGACCCTTCTGATCCTTGCTTCCTAAACCTCATGTATGATGATTTCTTCTGCCTGACTAGATTTTCCACCTCACTTGTCACCCATGGTTCTTTCACCCTACCATTCGTTATCTTCCTCACCGGGACAAAATTATCCCTAACATCCTGCAAGAGATCTCTAAACATCGACCACATGTCCATAGTACATTTCCTTGCAAAAACATCATCCCAATACACACCTGCAATTTCTAGCCTTATAGCCTCATAATTTGCCTTTCCCCAATTAAAAATTTTCCTGTCCTCTCTGATTCTCTCCTTTTTCATGATAATGCTACAGGCCAGGGAACTGTGGTCACTGTTCCCCAGATGCTCACCCACTGAGAGATCTGTGACCTGACCCAGTTCATTACCTAGTACTATATCTATTATGGCATTCCCCCTGGTCGCCCTGTCCACATACTGCGACAGGAATCCATCCTGGACACACTTAACAAACTCTGCCCCATCTAAACCCTTGGAACTAACCAGGTGCCAATCAATATTAGGGAAGTTAAAGTCACCCATGATAACAACCCTGTTATTTTTACACATTTCCGAAATCTGTTTCCCAATCTGCTCCTCTGTATCTCTGCTGCTACCAAGGGGCTATAGAATACCCCCAATAAAGTAACTGCTCCCTTCCTGTTCCTGACTTCCACCCATATTGACTCAAAAGAGGCTCCTGCTACATTATCCACCCTTTCTGTAGCTGTAATAGTATCCCTGACCAGTAATGCCACTCCTCTTCCCCTTTTTCCGCCCTCTCTCTATCCCTTTTAAAGCACTGAAATCCAGGAATATTGAGAATCCATTCCTGCCCTGGTGCCAGCCAAGTCTCTGTAATAGCCACTACATCATAATTCCATGTATGTATAAACGCTCTCAGTTCATCACCTTTGTTCCTGATGCTTCTTGCATTGAGGTACACACATTTCAGCCCTTCTACCTTACTGCCTTTACACCGTTTATTCTGCTTTTCTTTCCTCAAAGCCTCTCTGTATGTTAGATCTGGCTTTACTCCATGCACTTCTTTCACTGCTCCGTCGCTCTGGGTCCCATCCCCCTCGCAAATTAGTTTATACCCTCTCGAACCATGCTGGCAAACCTACCTGCAAGGATATTGCTCCCCCTCGAGTTCAGGTGGAACCCATCCAATCTGTACAGGTCGTACCTTCCCCAGAAGAGATCCCAATGATCTAATAATCTAAAACCCTGCTCCCCGCACCAATTCCTCAGCCACGCATTCAACTGCCATCTCCTCCAATTCTTACCATCATTTTCACGTAGCACTGGCAGCAATCCTGAGAACGCCACCCTTGAGGTCCCGTTCTTCAGCCTTCTGCCTAGTTCCCCAAACTCACACTTCAGGACCTCATCCCTCTTCCTGCCTATGTCGTTGGTTTCAACATGTATCACGGCTACTGGTTGCTTTCCCTCTCGTACCAGGATGTCGTGCACCCGGTCAGAGACATCCCGGACCCTGGCAAAGAGATGGATAGAGCTCTTAAAAATAGCGGAATCAAAGGTTATGGGAATAAGGCAGGAATTGCATACCGATTGTGGATGATCAGCTATGATCACAGTGAATGGTGGTGCTGGCTCGAAGGGCTGAATGGCCTGCTCCTGCACCTATTGTCTACTATCTATTGAGAGTGGGGAGAGAGAGAGAGAGAGAAGAGAGAGAGTGGGAAGCGCGAGAAAGAGAAGGGAGAGTGCGGAGTGGGGTAGAAAGGAGAGTGGTGAGTGCGAGACAGGGAAAGGGGAGAGGGGAACGGGAGAAAGAGGAGGGAGATTGTGGAGTGGAAGAGAGTGGCGGGATAGGAAGCGAAAAGGGAGAGTGGGAAATGGGGGAATGAAGGGTGAGTGGGTATGGGAGAGATAGAAGGGAGAGTGAAGGATGGGAGGCAGACAAGTGCGAGTGGGGAGAGCAGCAGAGAACGAAGCGGGGGGGGAGAGGAAAGGCAGCGGGAGAGAGAAGGGGAAGTGGGTAGATGTAGAGAATACGGACAGTGAGGTGTGGGAGAGACAGAGGGATGAGTGGCGAGGTACAGAGGAGGAAGGGACAATGGCGAGACGGAGAGAGGAGTGGTGATTGGGAAGTCGAAGGTAGTGAGTGTGAATGAGTGAAGGAAGAGTTGCGAGTGGTGAGTAGGAGAGCGGAACACGATTGGCAGAGAGAGTGTAGTAGGGAGTGAGAGACAGAGAAGGGAAGGAGTGGGAGGGGGGCAGCAGTGTGGGTGCTAGAAGAGAGAAGGGAGAGTGGGGCGAGGAAAGAGAAGGAATTGTGCCGTGAGGAAGAGAATAAGGAGAGGGTGGAATGGGAGTGACAGACGACAAAGAGCGGAACAGCAGAGAGGAAAGTGGAGGGAGAGAGAGAAAGGATTGTGTGTGGGAGAGTGAGAAGGGAGAGTGGGGAGAGAGAGAGAGACGGAAGAGTGGCTACTGGAGGAGTGGGGAGTGTAATGGGGAGATGGGATGGTGTGGCCGGTTAGAGACGGTCAATTAAGAGAGAACGGAGGGAGCGAGAGAGAAGGGAGAGTGCGGAGTTGGGGACAGGGTATTTATATTGCTGCGTGGGAAAGAGAAAGCAATGTTGGGAGAAGCATGAATGGTTATTGGGAGAATCAAGAATGGGGATTGGGAGAGAGAGAGATCAGAGAGGCGTGTGTAAGACGCAGAAGGGGAAGTAGGGGAGGGAGATGGGTGTGGGTAATAGAGGACCGAAGGAAGAATGTGGACTGGGAGAGAGAAAAAAGGGTGGAGTGGGAGGAAGGGAAAGGAGAGTGGGGAGTGGAAGAGAGGAGGAATGGAAGGGAGAGCGGGGAGTGGGAGAGAGGAGAAAGGGTGGGGAGCGTGGGGATTAGGAGAGAGGAGGAAGGGAAGGGAGAGTGGAGAGTGGGAGAGAGGAGGAAGGGAAGGGAAAGTGGGGAGTGGGAGAGAGGAGAAAGGGTGGGGAGCGTGGGGATTAGGAGAGAGGAGGAAGGGAAGGGAGAGTGGAGAGTGGGAGAGAGGAGGAAGGGAAGGGAAAGTGGGGAGTGGGAGAGAGGAGAAAGGGTGGGGAGCGTGGGGATTGGGAGAGAGGAGGAAGGGAAGGGAGAGTGGGGAGTGGGAGAGAGGAGGAAGGGAAGGGAGCGTGGGGAGTGGGAGAGTAGAGGAAGGGAAGGGAGAGTGGGGAGTGGGAGAGAGGAGGAAGGGAAGGGAGAATGGGGAGTGGGAGAGAGGAGGAAGGGAAGGGAGAGTGGGGAGTGGGAGAAGGGAGGAAGGGTAGAGAGTGTTAGAAGAGATGGGAGATTAAGTAGCCGGAGAGAAGATGAGGGAGAGTGGGAAACATAAGAGAAATAGGGCAGTGTGTAGTGAGAGTGAAAAGCGAGTGCGGGCAGTGGGAGACAGAGACCAAGGAGAGTGGAGAGTGGGAAAGCGGGGATTGGGTGCAGTGAACGGAGAGAAAGAAAGGTGTATCGGGAGAAGGAAAGAGAGAGGGAGAGTGGGGGCGGTGGGCAGTGGGAGAGAGGGAAGGCAACGTGGGGAGTTGGAGACACGGAGAAGGGGCGGTGTGGAAAGATAGAGAATGAGGGGGGAGCGGGTAATGTGAGAGAGGGAAGGGGTGGAGAGTGTCAGAGAGAGAGACCAGATGCAGAGAGGGAAAGGAGAGTATAGAGCAGAAGAGGGAACAGTAAGGGCAAGGAGTGGGTGAGTGGGAAGTGTGTGTGAGAGAAGGAATCGTGTGCGGTGGGAGAGAAAGAAGGGAGAGCGAGAAGTGAGATAGGAGAGGGAGAGTGCGTAGTCGGAGGGAAGGATAGGTACGGAGTGTGTCAGGGAGTGGGAAAAGACCATAAGACCATAAGACAAAGGAGCAAAAGTAGGCCATTCGGTCCATCGAGTCTGTTCCGCCATTTTATCCTGAGCTGATCCATTCTCCTATTTAGTCCCATTCCCCCGCCTTCTCACCATAACCTTTGATGCTCTGGCTACTCAGATACCTATGAAGTGGGGATTGGGAGAGAAGGAAGGGAGAATGGGGAGTGGGAGAGAGAATAGTGAGTGGGGAGTGGCAGAGATACAGGTGAGAGGGGCTTAAGAAAGACGGGACAGTGGGGACTGGGAGACAGATTGGGGAGAGCGAGGAGTAGAAGAGAGAAGGGAGTGTGGGGTCCAGGAGAGAGGCGGGCAGCGGGGTTTGGGAGAGTGGGTTTGTGAGGCAGAGAAGGGAGAGTCCGGTGCGAGACAGATGAGACGGAGTAGTAAAAGAAAGAAGGAAGTGTAGTGAAGAGAGAGAAAGGAAAGTGGAGACTGCAAGAGGGAGAAGACAGAGCGGGGAGATGAAGAGAGAGAAGCAGGAATAGGGAATAGGTGAGGAAGAAGGGACGGTGTGGTGTGGAAGAGAGATTCCGGGGAGAGTCGAGTACAAGAGTTTCACTCCACTTTTCAAGAGCGCGAGAGGCAGAAGAAAGTATACTGAAGGCCGGTCGGTCTGACCTCAATGGATAGGAATGTGTGAGAGTCGATTATTAAGGATGATGTCTCATGGTAGTTTGGGCAAATGATTAAAAGGGCCGTAGTCAGCATGGTTTGCAGCCAAATCTGTAGGATTTAATTGAAGAAATAACAAGTGGGATAGACAAATGACAATCGGTTGATGTTGTGTACTTTGAATTTCAGAAGCCCTTTGAAAAGGTGGCACACACGAGGCTGCTTAACAAGCTACCAGCCCATAACATCACAGAAAAGAGTCCAGCACAGATAAAGCAGTGGCTGATTGCCAGGAGGCAACAAGTGTGAATGGAGGCAACATTTTCTGTCTGGCTGCAGATGTCCAGTGGTGTTCCACAGGGGTCTGTGTTGGGACCGATTATTTTATGCTATATGGCAATGACATGGATGATGTAGTTGATGGCTTTGGCACAAAGTCTGCAGACGATATGAACCGAGATGGAGGGGAAACGGGTAGAGTGGGAGAGAGGGAAGGGAGCGTGGGGAGTGTAGGAGAGAAGGAAGGGTAGAGGGTGAGGGAGAGAGTTGGGAAATAAAGGAGTAGGAGGAAAAAGAGGGAGAGTGGAAAAAATGAGAGAAATCTGACTGTGTGTGTGAGACAGAATGTGGTGTGTTGGCGGTGGGAGACAAGGAGTAAGGAAGTGGGGAGTGGGAGAATGACAAGGAAGAGTGGGCATTGGGTACAAAGAACTGAGAGCTAGAGAATGAGGTGGAGGAGTAGGAAAGAGAGAAGGAGTGTGGGTGACTGGGCAGTGGGGAGAAGGAAGGCAGGTGGGGAGTGGAAGACACGGAGAAGCGGCAGAGTAGAATGACAGAGAATGGGAAGAATTTGTCTTTGTCCCCCTTTCTCTTTCTCTTTCTTTCCTCACTTCTCACTCCTTCTTCCCCTCAGCCTCTTCCAAACCCCTTCCCAGGATCTCCACTCTGCTCCACTGTCTTCTGTCTCTCTGTCCCTTTCTCTCTAACTCTCTCTCTCTCTCCCTCCCTCTCTCTATCTCCCCCCCCTCTCTCTGTCTCTCTCTCTCTCTCTTTCTCTCCCTCTCTCTCTCTCTGTCTCTCCCTCTCTCTCTCTGTCTCTCTCTCCCTCTATCTGTCTCTCTCTCTGTCTCTTTCTCTCTCTGTCTCTCTCTGTCCCTCTCTCTCTCTCTCTCTCTCTCTCTCTATACATATACATTTCCTCAATTTCTCTACCTCCTCTCTTTTCCTCATCCGTTCTCGTTCACACTCTCCCACTCTTTCTCCACACATTCTTTCCCTACACAGTCACTGCCCTGCATCTTTCCCTTATTATCTCTTACTCCATTATTCCCAACCTTTCGCTTGCCTCCCGCTTTCTCCCCAATTCCTCCTTTCCTGTAGCTTGCTGTCTCCGCCACCCACCCGTCCAAACCAGCACCACTCCCCCACCCCGCACCGTGATGACTGTTTCACACGCTCAGTGGATTACAGATGTCGTATAATTTCTCGCTGGTTGGAAAGATTCAATGTTCCCTCAGAAGATAAAGGCTTGTGGTTTGAGGGAGAGGCCTGTTTGTTTCCGTTTAGTGTGCGACAGAACAGGTGGCGGAGGGGTGTGGAGAAGAGGGGGAAGAGACAGGGTAGGGGAGGTGGAAAGAGAGGGGGGAAGGAGAGGGGGAAGAGAAGGGTAAAGAGACGGGAAAGAGAGAGAGAAGAGAGAGAGGGAGAGAGAAGAGAGAGAGACAGAGAGAAAGTGACAGGCAGAGAGAATGAGAAGAGAGAGAGAGAGGAGAGATGAGTGCAAATTGGGACATTTGCTTTCAGTGAATCAAGGCACAGTGATAAATTTTGATTCGCATCTCGTCCATAAACATCAATTCATCACCTCGAGACTGGGAGTGAGGTTTCGTGAAAAGTAGGGGGACAATTAATTAAATTAACAAATCATACAGACCAATTAATCACAACACTGCATTAGATAGATTGTGAAGTTAGTTGTGCATCTCTCAGGACGTCAGAATGTTGGACGTGTGTGGGGTCTTTGATAATATGCACTGTTTTATTGAGGCAGAGAG
This sequence comes from Mobula birostris, assembly GCF_030028105.1. NCBI lineage: Eukaryota > Metazoa > Chordata > Chondrichthyes > Myliobatiformes > Myliobatidae > Mobula > Mobula birostris. Next base: position 55,261,680 of record NC_092389.1, on the reverse strand, counting down.
ATGTGTAAACAGTGTACATGGTTTGCATGATGTACTGAACTTGTTCACAACTCTCTGCAGCGTTTCCGGTGCTTGGCAGTGCTGTTGCCTTAACCACACGACTAGTTTCCGCACAGGATGTATTCTGTAAAAACAGACGATGGTCGTCCCGGAGCTGCTGATTCTCTTCAGTGTCTCGAAGAAGCAGAGACGCCGCTGAGTTTTGTTAACGATGGCGTCCCTGTGGCTGGACAAGGAGAGGCTGTTAGTGGTGTTCACTCTCAGGAAATTGGAGCTGTCCACCCTCTCGTCCTCTACCGTTGAAGTAAACAGGAATGTGTGCATCGCCCCAGCTGGCTTCCTGTTTTCAGTTACCAGCTCTATTGTATTGGTGAAATGGAGGGGTGGGGAGTGTTGTTGACTTGATACCAGGTCACAAAGCTCTCCAGCTCCTACCCGACACGCGGATGGACAGGGTTTATAGGAGTAAATTCCAACTGTGTGCAAATAGCACTGGCTCTGTGAATATGGCTGGAACTGTCCAGACGGACTGAGGGGTCTGTTTATGAGCTTTCTCCGAATCTCGTCCTTCTCTCTCACTTTTCTCACTCTCACCTTCCTCTCTCTAGTCTCTCTCCGCTTCTCCTCTCTCATCCCCAGCTCTACTATCTCTCCCCATCACTCTCCTCCATTACTCCCGACTCTCTCCGCCTTACACCACTCTCACACTAACCCCTCTCCCCCTCTGCTTACTCCCTACCTTCCTGAATCCTGCATCACTCAGATGAAACATACTTTTTCCCGCGCCCTCCTCATCCAGCCAAAAAGCTTTACCCAGGACATGGATTTAGTCAACTTCCGGTGACTGTGATTTACTGTCAGACCCTCAGCGGAGAGGGAGGGAGAGGCCATTAGGAAGAGGGAGAAACACAGTTGAGGGAGTTGGGGAGTGGGAGAGGGAGGAGGGAGACTAAGGGTTGACGAGATGTGGGGAGAGATAAGAGTGTAGAAGGAGGAGAGCTAGAATGGGTAAAGAGCTGGGGGGAAGTTGAGAAGTAGGAGGTAGTGGGGAAACTGGAGAAACAGGGCTGAGTGGAACCAGACTGGAGAGGAAATTCACTCTCACCTTCTCCCTCTCATTATTCCTCCCCCCTCTCCTCCCCCCCGCGTGACTCTCTCTCTCTCTCTCTCTCTCTCTCTCTCTCTCTCTCTCTCTCTCTCTCTCTCTCTCTCATTGTACTGTAAAGGCAGATGGAAGAAAGGAGGAGGACAATCGGCAGGAGAGACGCAGGGTGGAATGACAGATATGTATTCTGAGGATAACGAGGCAAATGCCGAGATACAATTAATTACTGACTCTGCCAGTGCACTTCCCCCTCTCCACCTCCGTCTACCCTCGGTCCAACTCTTTCTCCTCTCCATCTCCGTCTACCCTCGGTCCAACTCTTTCCCCTCTCTACATCTCCGTCTACCCTCGGCCCAACTATTTCCCCCAGTCCGTCTCTGTCTACCCTCGGTCCAACTCTTTCCTCTTTCCCCAAATCTTTCCCCTCTCTCGGTGGCCGAAGGACAGATGTGACAGTGTTGAGGAGAGAAAGGGAGTAAAGGAGAGGGATGTTAAGGTACAAAGGGTAGAATATAGGGGGAAGAACGGGAGAGTGCGGGTAAGTAGGTTGAAGACGGTGAGAGTGGATGAGCGAGGCGGACGAAGGGCGAGTGGGTGCAGTGACAGAGGGTGAAGAGAGGCACCTAGGGAAGGAGGAGGGAAGGTGGAGGGGAAGAAAGTGAGCAGCGATAGAGGGTGGGGAGGCAGTGACTGAAAACAATTTTAAGAGAAACTTTGGCAAACGAGAGAAGGAGAGGAGGAGATTGGAACAGGGATGGGATAGAGAGGGAGGGAAGGAGAGACAGAGAAAGGAAAGGTGGACTAGAGTGGAGGTGGAAGAGATGGAGAGAGCTGGGGCAGAGGAGAGTGTGCGAGTGATTGCGAGACTAATAGAGGGGAGAGGATTGTGTGTGTGTATGAGAGAGATAGAGATAAAGGGGGAGAGAGATTGCAATGAACAGTCGGGATGGACAGAGGGAGTGAGTGCGCGTGGGAGGGATGGGTAAGAATGGAGGAAAGGAGAGAGGTGCAGGAAATGGGAATAGAAATGGGTAGAGGGGAGGCGGTGTAACGGAGAATAACGCACACAAAATGCTGGAGGAACTCAGCAGGTCAGGCAACATCTATGGAAAATAATACGAGTGGACTTGTCAGACCAAGACCCCTCTTCAGCATCGAGATCAGCAAGATGACAAGATTCGATCAGTGGGGAGTAGGAACTTTCCAAGGATGCTGCAGGATAGTTTGTAAGATCACAGCAAGTGAAAAGTACAATATATAATGAAAAACACAATCCCAAGTCTAAAACAACGAGTGAAAGTATTGAGGCTGGGAGAGAGTCAATTAAGAGAGAGGGGAGAGAAAGAGATCAGGGAGAGTGTGGAGTGGGGGAAAGGGAATTTATATTGTTGTTTGGGAAAGAGAAAGCACTGTTGGGAGAAGCACGAATGGAGTTTAGTAGAGAGAGATGGGAGAGGCGTGTGTGAGACACAGAAGGGAAAGTAGGGGAGGCAGATGGGAGTGGGTAATAGAAGACCGAAGGAAGAGTGTGGACTGGGAGAGAGAAAAAGGGTAGAGTGAGAGAGATAGGGAAGGGAGAGTGGGGAGAAAGGAAGAGGAGAGAGCGTGAATAAGAGATGGGAGATGAACGAGGACTAGAAAAAATGAGGGAGAGTGGGAAAAGTGAGAGAAATCGGAGAGTGTGCATGTGAGAAAGAAAAGCGAGTGTGGGCAGTGGGAGACAGAGAGTAAGGAGAGTGGAGAGTGGGAAAGTGAGGATTGGGTACAGTGAACGGAGAGAGAGAATGAAGTGTGAGGAGAAGGAAAGAGAGAGATAGTGAGGGCGGTGGGCAGTGGGAGAGAGGGAGGGCAGCGTGGGGAGTTGGAAACACAGAGAAAGGGCGGTGTGGAATGATAGAGAAAGAAGGAGGAGCGGGTAATGTGAGAGAGGGAAGGGGTGGAAAGTGTGAGAGAGAGGGACCAGTTGCAGAGAGAGAAAGTAGAAGACGGAGCGGAAGAGAGCACTGTGAGGGTAGGGAGTGGGAGAGAGCACCGTGAGGGTAGGGAGTGGGAGAGAGAGAAGGTAGAGTCGGGAGGGTGTGAGAGAGAAGGAATCTTTTGCGGTTTGAGAGAAAGAAGGGAGAGTGAGAAGTGAGGGAGAGTGGGGAGTGAAGGTGGGGGAGTGTGTATGGGAGAGAAGGAAATGTACGGAGTGCGTCAGTGAGTGGGAATAGTGGGGTTTGGGAAAGTGAGAAGTGAGAATGGGGAGTGGGAGAGAGAAAGGTTAGTGGGGGGTGGCAGAGAACGAGGTGAGAGTGGGGAGAAGAAAGATGGGAGATTGGGGCCTAGGAGAGAGATTAGGGAGAGAGAGGAGTAGAAGAGAGAAGGGAGTGTGGGTCCGGGAGAGAAATGGAGAGTGGGTATGTGAGGAAGAGAAGAGAGGGTGCGGTGCGAGAAAGAAGAGACGGGGTAGTAAAAGAGGGGAGGAAGTGTAGGGAGAGAGGGAGAGAGAGAGAAGGGTGAGTGGGGATGGAAAAAGGGAGAAGACAGAGTGGAGAGATGATGAGAGATAAGGAAGAATGGGGAATAGGTGAAGAATAAGGAACAGTGTGCTATGGAAGCAGAATTCCGGAGAAAGGGGAGTACGGGTTACACTTGAACTACAGGGGGACCAATATCCTTTCAGGGAGGTTTATTAGTGCTATTGGGGAGGCTTTAAACTACATTTGCAGGGGGATGGGAACGAGAGTGCCAGAGCTGACAGTGGAGCTGGGGTGAAAATAAGTGATGTTAGAAGTTCAAGCAAAGCCGCGAATAGAAAGGTTGTGAGTGGTGGTAAAAATCTTCTGGGGTGTATATATTTCAATGCTAGGAGTTTGCGGGGTAGGCAGACGAGTTGTGGGCGTGGATTGACACGTGAGATTCTGACGTTATAGCAATTACTGAACCTTCGCTACAGGAGGGGCAGGACTGGCAGCTTAATATTCCAGGGTTCCGATGTTTCAGATGTGATGGAGGCAGAGGAATGGAAGGTGGGGGGGGGGGCGAGGGTGGTAGCATTGCTTGTCAGGGAAAATGTTACAGCAGTGCTCAGGCAGGACAGATTAGATGGCTTGTCTACTGAGTCCTTATGGGTGGAGCTGAGAAACAGGAGTGGTATGGCCACATTAGTGGGGTTGTATTATAGACCACCCAATAGTCAGCAAGAATTGCAGGAGCAAATCTGCAGAGAGATAGCAGGCAACTGCAGGAAACATAAAGTTGTGGTGGTAGGGGATTTTAATTTTCCATATATTCATTGGGACTCCCATACTGCTAGGGGTCTAGATGGGTTAGATTTTGTAAAATGTGTTCAGGAAAGTTTTCTAAATCAATATATAGAGGTACCAACTAGAGGGGATGCAATATTAGATCTCCTATTAGGAAACGAGTTAGGACAAATGACGGAAGTGTGTGTAGGGGAGCACTTTGGTTCCAGTGATCATAACACGATTAGTTTCAACTTGATCATGGATAAAGATAGATCTGGTCCTAGGATTGAGGTTCTAAACTGGAAGAAGGCCAAATTTGAAGAAATGAGAAAGGATCTAAAAAGCGTGGTTGGGACAGGTTGTTCTTTGGCAAGGATGCGATCGGTAAGTGGGAAGCCTTCAGAGGAGAAATTTTGAGAGTGCAGAGCTTGTAAGCTCCTGTCGGGATTAATGGCAAGGTGAATAGGAATAAGGAACCTTGGTTCTCAAGGGATATTGCAACTCTGATAAAGAAGAAGAGAGAGTTGTATGACATGTATACAAAACACAGTGTAAATAAGGTGCTTGTGAAGTATAAAGAGTGCAAGAAAATACTTAAGAAGAATATCAGGAGGGCTAAAAGATGACGAGAGGTTGCCTTCGCAGTCAAAGTCAAGTATAATCCAAAGAGCTTTTACAATTATATTAAGGGTAAAAGGATTGTAATGGATAAAATTGTTCCTGTTGAAGAACAGAGTGGTCGGCTATGTGTGGAACCAAAAGAAATGGGCGCGATCGTAAATGTGTTTTTTTTTTTGCGTCTATGTTTACTAGGGAAGCTGGCATAAAGTCTATGGAATTAAGGGAAACAAGTAGTGAGATCATGGAAACTGTACAGATTGAAAAGGTGAGGTGCTTGCTATCTTGAGGCAAACTAAAGTTGATAAATCCCCAGCACCTGACAGGGTATTCTCTCGGACACTGAAGGAGACTAGTATTGAAATTGCAGGGGCCCTGGCAGATATATTTAAAATGTCGGTGTCTACAGGTGAGGTGCCGGAGGATTGGAGAGTGGCTCATGTTGTTCCGTTGTTTAAAAAAGGATCGAAAAGTAATCTGGGAAATCATAGGCCGGTAAGTCTAACGTCGGTAGTAGATAAGTTATTGGAAGGGTACTAAGAGATAGAATCTACAAGCACTTGGACTTATTAGGGAGAGTCAACATGGCTTTGTGCGTGGTAGGTCATGTTTGACCAAACTATTGGAGTTTTTCGAGGAGGTTACCAGGAAAGTGGATGAAGGGAAGGCAGTGGATGTTGTCTACATGGACTTCAGAAAGGCCTTTGACAAGGTCCCACATGTGAGGTTATTTAGGAAAAGCTCAGTATACATGGAGAGGTGGTAAATTGGATTGGACATTGACTCAATGGATCAAGCCAAAGAGTGGTAGTAGAGGATTGCTTCTCAGAGTGGAAGTCTGTGACTAGTGGTGTGCAACAGGGATCAGTGCTGGGTCCATTGTTATTTGTCATCTATATCAATGATTTGGATGATAACGTGGTAAATTGGATCAGCAAATTTGCTGATGATACAAAGATTGGAGGCGTAGTGGACAGTGAGGAAGGTTTTCAGAGCCTGCAGAGGGATTTGGACCAGCTGGAAAAGTGTGCTGAAAGGTGGCAGCTGGAGTTTAATACAGACAATTGTGAGGTATTGCACATTGGAAGGACAAACCAAGGTAGAACATACAGGGTTAATGGTAAGGCACTGAGGAGTGCAGTGGAACAGAGGGATCTGGGAATACAGATACAAAATTCCCTAAAAGTGGCGTCGCAGGTAGATAGGGTCGTAAAGAGAGCTTTTGCTAAATTCGCCTTTGTTAATCAAAGTACTGAGTATACGAGTTGGAATGTTATGATGAGGTTGTATAAGGCATTGGTGAGGCCGAATCTGGAGTATTGTGCTCAGTTTTGGTCACCAAATTGCAGGAAGTAGAAAATAAGTTTGAAAGAGTGCAGAGAAGGTTTACAAGGATGTTGCCGGGACTTGAGAAACTCAGTTACAGGGAAAGGTTGAATAGGTTAGGACTTTATTCCCCGGAGCGTGGAATAATGAGGGGAGATTTCATAGAGGTGTATAAAATTATGATGGGTATAGATAGAGTGAATGCAAGCAGCCTTTTTGCGCTGAGGCAAGGGGAGAAAAAAAAACTAGAGGACATGGGTTAAGGGTGAAGGGGAAAAGTTTAAAGGGAACATTGGCGGGGGCTTCTTCACACAGAGAGTGGTGGGGGTGTGGAATGAGTTGCCAGACGATGTGGTAAATGCGGGTTCTTTTTTAACATTGAAGAATAAATTGGACTGAAACATGGATGGGAGGTGTATGCAGGGATACGGTGCCTGTGCATGTCAGTGGGATCAGGCAGAAAATGGTTCGGCATAGCCAAGAAGGGCCAGCAGGCCTGTTTCTGTGCTGTAGTTTCTCTATGGTTTCTATGTTTTCTAACAGTGTCACTCCACTCTTGAAGAAGTGAGGGAGGCAGAGGAAAGCAAACTAAAGGCCAGTTGGTCTGACCGCAGTGTTTGGGAAGATGTTGTATTCGATTATTAAGGATGAGGTTTCAGGGTACTTTGGGCAAATGATAAAACGGGCCGTAGTCAGCATGGTTTATTGACAAATCTGTTGAAATTTATTGAAGAAATAACAAGCAGGATACACAAAGGACAATCAGTTGACATTGTGTATTTTGAATTTAAGGCCTTTGAAAAGGTGGCACACGTGCGGCTGCTTAACAAGCTACGAACCCACGATATTACAGAAAAGAGTTTAGCACAGATGAAGCAGTCGCTGATTGACAGGAGGAAGAACGTGTGAATAAATGGAACCTTTCTGTCTGGTTGCAGATGTCCAGTGATGTTCCACAGGAGTCTGTGATGGGACCGATTATTCTATGCTATATAGCAGTGACTTGGATGATGTATTTAATGCCTTAGTGGCAAAATCTGCAGAGGACATGAACAGAGATGGGGGGAAAGGTAGATCTGAGGAAGTAGAGAAGCTACAGAAGGAGCTAGACAGATTGGGATTGGAAATGGCAAATGGAGTACACTGTCGGGAAGTGTTTGGTCATGAACTTTGGAAAAAGAAATGAATGGTTGACAATGTTCAGAACGGAGGAAAAATTATGTAGCCCCCGTGCCTGCCTCAGGGTCGCTCAGCTCGCAGTCTTCTAGGGAAACAGCCCTCGGCCACGCCAAACTGGGTAATAGTTTGTGTGGATGCTGTGTGATATACCCCACCCCGCCCAAATAACAGACAATACACCAGATACGATTAAATGATTTACAGTTTATAGATATTACTGGAACTATATAATTAATAGAGAATAAAATACAAAAAGGAAAGTAAAAGGAGCCACGCTTATCAAAGTTCTGTCTCTTTGTGCACAAACAGTTGGCGCTCAGGACCCTCCTTCTTCACCCTGCGATCCCCTCGGACCACCTCAAAATGCCGCCTGGGTCAACAACGTTTGTCGACCAGACTCTCCACAAGTGTCCGTCACCGTCTCCTCTCCTCGCCGAACTCCCTGAACCTCGGACTCCTGATCGGGGTCCGACCCCGTTAGCCGACTCACAGCACCTTGTCCATCCTCACTCTCTCCCTTGCGCCTTCTGCCCCCAAACCCAGGCATCACAATAACTTACAAACATACAGAAAGAATAACATCTATCCCAATTGTTCATAACAGCCTCTTATCAATAACATAATCCAAACAATCTGCTAGCGGTAGGACTTTCACAGCAGTTAACATAACAAAGGAGCCATTTCAGTTATAACATAACAAAGAAGCAATTTTAATTAGCCTACGCAGTAACATAAAAGAAGAAACTTCTTACACTCTCCCCCCACCAAATAAAGTCATGTTCTCATGACTTCTAAATAACTCGCCAACCAATACTACAGACACAAAAACCCATCCAGATACACAGAGTGACATTGCTCCCCGAACAGTAGACATTCCGCCCGTCCACGGGCACGACATAGGCCAACATATCTGGGAGCTTCCTGATCCTCCGAGACCTCTGTACACCCTCACCTAAACCTTAACGGCTCGGACACTACTGGGGATATCTCGGGTCTGCTTGTCAACTCCTCTCTCATTCATGCTACCACTACAGCTCTGAGACCCCTGTCCCGTGTCCGGGGCCCCGCTTCTTCCCCCCCCCCTTTCTCTTTCTTTCCTCACTTCTCCTTACGCTCTTCCAATCTCCTTCCCACGATCTCCATTCTCCTCCACAGTCCCCTCTCTCTCTCCACCCCACTTTCTCCTTCTCTTTCTCTCTCTCTGTCTCCCCATTTCTCTTATCTTTCTCTGTCTATACACATACATTTCCTCAATTTCTCTAACTCCTCTCTTTTCCTCATCCGTTCACTTTCACACTCTCCCACTCTTTCCTCCATTCTTCCCTACACAGTCACTGCCCTGCATCTTTCCCTTATTGTCTCTTACTCCATTATGCCCAACCTTTTGCTCGCCTCTCGCCTTCTCCCCAATTCCCCCTTTCCTGTAGCTTGCTGTCTCCGCCACCCACCCGTCCAAACCAGCACCGCTCCCCCACCCCGCACCGTGATGACTTTTTCACACGCTCAGTGGATTGCAGATGTCGTATAATTTCTCGCTGGATGGAAAGATTCAATGTTTTCTCAGAAGATAAAGGCTTGTGGTATCAGGGAGAGGCCTGTTTGTTTTCGTTTAGTGTGCTACCGAATAGGCGGGGGAAGGGAGAGGGGGAGGGGAGGGGAGAGGAGGGGAGAGGGGGGGAGAGGGGGGAGAGGGGGAGAGGGGGGAGAGGGGCGGAGAGGGGGGGAGAGGGGGGGAGAGGAGGGGATAGGATAAATTGGGACATTTGCTTTCAGTGAATCAAGGCACAGTGATAACTTTAAATTCACATCCTCTCCATAAAGATCAATTCATCACCTCGAGACTGGGAGTGCGGTTTCATGAAATGTAGGGGGACAATTAATTAAATTAACAAATCATACAGACCAATTAATCACAACACTGTGTGAGGTAGATTGTGAAGTTAGTTGTCCATCTCTCAGGAAGTCAGAATGTTCAACGTGTGTGGGGTCTTTGATAATTTGGACTGTTTTATTGAGGCAGAGAGATGTGTAAACAGTGTCCATGGTTTGCATGATGCACTGAACTTGTTCACAACTCTCTGCAGCGTTTCCGTTGGCTGCCTTAACCACACGACTAGTTTCTGCACAGAATGTATTCTGTTAAAACAGCCGATGGTGCTCACATCTACTGTGAAGTGCTTTGAGGAGTTGGTCATGGCTGTAATCAACTCCTACCTCTGCATGGACCTGGACACACTGCAATTTGCCGATCGCCGATCGTCTCCACTCAGCCTCAGATCAGCAGGACAATAGCAATACACAAGTCAGGCTGCTGATTACAGCTCAGCGTTCAACACAATCAGACCCTCAATTGTAATCAACAAGCTCCAAACCCTGGGCCTCTGTACCTCCTTCTGCAACTGGATCCTCACCAGGAGACCACAGTCCGTGTGGATCAGAAGTAACATTTCCTCCTTGCTGACAATCAACACTGACACACCTCAACGATGCGTGCTCAGCCCACTGCTCTGCTCTCTCTACACCACGTCTGTGTGGCCAGGCTCATCTATAAACTTGCCGACGACACAACTATTGTTGGTGGAATTTCAGATGGTGACGAGGAGGAGGACAGGAGTGAAATGGCTCACCCTTTCCATTGCTGATCTCTGGACAAGGCCTGGTCTGTGTTCCCTCGACTTCCCCTTCCTTAAGTCTGCAATCAGTTCTTTGGTCCTGCTGACGTTCACTGCAATGGTTATTGTTGTTACACCACTCAACCAACTGATCTATCTTGTTCCTGTACATCTCCCTGTCACCATCTGAAATTTTGCCAACCGTACATTGAGTTACTGGCAACTTTATATATGGCACTTAAGTTGTGCTTAGCCACGTAGTCATGTGCGGAGAGAGTAGAGCAGTGGGCTAAAGATGCATCCTTGAGGTGCGTCGGTCTTGCCTCTCAGCACTGACTTCTCTGAATTCTACATGGACCATATCTCAGCCCTCACAAAGCAGACTTTTTCCACTTTCGAGAACAGAATGATCCTCCAGAGAATGCACCGTATAGAGTCAAAAAGATCAAACAATAAAGGATGAAGTGGAGAAATCAAGACAATGCTGAATATTGAGCTCATAATTCAGATGTTGACGAGGAGGAGGACAGGAGTGAGATAGATCAGCAAGTTGAGTGGTGTCACAGCAACAACCTTGCACTCAATATCATTAAGACAAAGGAATTGATTGTGGATTCAGAAAGGGGAAGTCGAGGGAACACACACCAGTCCTCACCGTGGGATCAGAAGTGAAAAGGGTGAGCAGTTTCTATTTCCTGCCTGTCAACATCTCTGAGGAACTATCCTGGGCCCAACATATTGATGCAGTTACAATGAAGGCACAACATCGGCTATATTTCATTCAGAGATTGAGGGGAATCGGTCTGTCACTAAAAACACTTGCAAATGTCTACAGATGTATGGTGGAGAGCATTCTAACTGGTTGCATCACTGCCTGGTGTGGAGAGGCCACTGCACAGGATCGGAAAATGCTGCAGACAGTTGTAAACTCAGCCAGCTCCTTCATGGACACTGGACTCCACAGCATCCAGGACACAGTCAAAAGATGGTGCCACAAAAAGATGGCGTCCATCATTAAGGACCCCCATCACCTAGGACAGGCCGTCTTCTCATTGACAACATCAAGGAGGATGTACAGGACCCTGGAGACACACTCAACGTTTCAGGAACAGCTTCTTCCCCACCATCAGATTTCTGAACGGACAATGAAACCATGAACACTTCCTCAGTATTTCCCCTCTCTTTTTGCACTACATTTTATATATAATTTTATACATACTTATTGTAATTTGCAGTTTTTATTACTAGATGTTGCAATGCACTGCTGACAGAAAACAGCAAATTTCACCACATATGCCGGTGATATTAAACCTGATTCTGATACACAAACACACACAGCTGGGCTCAGACACACAACACTCCCACATTCCTCCAATTGTGACTCCCTGCTTGCTCCGTGGCCCCCGGTATGAAGCTCAAACTGTTGCAACACCTGCGTTTTAAATTCATGGCTGAGGGTGTGTTGGATCTGTTCGCTGTTTGCGATCCATATTAAGGATCTCAGATTAAAGATCTCCTCTGAAGGTATATGGGGTCCTGGTGAGAGTGTACATGGAACACTGTGCACAGGTCTGGTCTCCCTCTCAGAGTCAGCCTGTGGGATGAAGGGAATGAAGAGAAGGTTTCCCAGATTGATTTGGGGGGTGAGGTAGCATCCTCAGAGAGATTACGCTGACTGGGCCTGTCTCAAAATTAGGAAAATAAAAGGTGGTCTGACTGAGACAGACAGAATCGCACAGGTTATTGATAGGGTAGAGGCAGAAATGATGTTTCCTCTGGCTATGCTGAGGAACCAGGGGTCGCAAAATCTGAGGTCAGCTTAGCAGGACTGAGATGAGGAGAAATTTCCTCGCCCAGAGTGCAGTGAATCTTTGGAATTTGCTCCACAAGGTTTCTAAATTCAAAAAGTCAGTCGGATTGCACAGCGGAGCGCTGCGAGCACCGGAGATCCATCGGCAGCCGCTGCGGGGCAGCTCCCGTCTCCCAGCAGCAGGGATCGGGTCTGGGAGGCAGCTCCGGACAACAGGCCCCGATCCACGGCGGGAACGGCCGGGAACCCTCTGTGTGGCTGAGGCATCTCACTGAATCCCCGCCAGTCTGTTCACCTCTGCCATCAGAAGGGTTCAAGGCCCCGGCCGGTGTTGCAGCCTTTACCCGAGCTGCAGCTCCCAATCTCCGGCTTCTCCCCAGTCTGCTCTGAGCCCACACCGTCCCGCCCACTGACACTCCTCAGCCAATGGGAGCAACATTCCCCCAGCGAGACTCGCTGATTGGCTATTGGTGTGTCTGAGGGCGGGCTGCTGCGGTGAGCTGGAGCTGTCAGTCACAGTTTGTTCACAGAATCAGTGGAAGTTCCCCGAAGCTCAAAGTTAAAAGTAAATTTAATTATCAGAGTACATATAAATCACCACATATAACCCCACTAATTTTTGCTTCCTTGTACGATGTTTCTTTTGCTTTAACCTCTCTCGTTAGCCACATTTGTGCCATTTTTTCCATTCATGATTTTCTTTTTTCTTGGAATATATTTTCCCTGCATTTTCCTTATTTCTTGTAGGAATTTCATCCAATTCTGCTCTGCCGTCCCTCCGTTTAGCTGATTTTTCCAATCGACCTGGGCCAGTTCCTCTCTCATACCACTGTAATTTCCCCTGTTCCACTGAAATATCGATACACCTGATACCAGCTTCTCCTTTTCAAATTTGAAACTGAACTCTATCATATTATGATCACTACTTCCAAGGGGTTCCTTTACCTCCATAATACTATCATTCCTTTATAATACTATCATGAAACTTAGGAAAGCTCCATTCGATACGATTAGGACTGACTGGGAAAAGGAATTGAGCCTTACTATCCCGGCTGATGACCGGGCTCATATTTTACAACTTGTTAATGCTTCCTCTATCTGTCCCAAACACTCCTTAAATCAATTTAAAGTTGTCCATAGAGCACACATGTCTAAAGATAAATTAGCTCGTTTTTACTCTCATATTAACCCTCTTTGTGATAGATGTCATGGGGAGATAGCTTCCTTGACCCACTTGTTTTGGTCTTTTTCTACCCTGGAAACGTTTTGGAAAGACATTTTTAATATTATCTCAAAGGTTTTGAATCGTTATATTTCTCCCCATCCTATTACTGCTATCTTTGGATTACCTAAAACCTCTAGTAATTTACCCACCTCAGCTCGTAGAATGATTGCATTTCTTACTTTAATGGCGAAAAGATTTATTCTACAACATTGGAAGGAGATTAATGCCCCGACTACATTTTTTTTTCAGTTCTCTCAAACGATACTGTGTTTAAATTTGAAAATAAAAGTAATCTTTATGATACTTCAGTTAAATTTGAACAGACCTGGAGAACTTTTATTCAATATTTTCATTTAATGTAACTTTTGTTTTCTCTCTGATCATACACACATCCCCTTCGTGGATTCGGGTTTGAGGACGTGATTGTTTAATTTGTTCAAGTCTACTCTTTACCTAGTTAGCCCATTGCTTTGCTTTGTAGGTTAGTTGCAAGGTAGTTTTTTTTTTGGCTTTTTTTGTTTTTTTCCTCGTTCTATTGATATATATGGAAAATTAGTATACAACGATGTTACCTTGTTATTGTATAACTAACAGGTTGTTTACATTTTTTGTATTAATATTACTTGTATATTTATATCTTAACAATGTATTGGTTGCTATATGTTTTACCTTTTGTGTACTAATTCAATAAAAAAGATTTCAAAAGAAAGAAAGAAAGAAATTGGTCAAAAACTATTTTCATGTAACGCTCCAGAATACCCACAGAGATAACTGAGAGTATTTAATGTTTCTTTATATTTCTCAATTATTTTCTGATCCGGTGCTTCCATGTCAAGTTATTATCCATCCACATACCTGGATATCTTACCACAAACGTGTTTTAAGGAGTTTGACCATATCATTTCAAATCAAGTGGAGGTCCATTCATCCTGTTTGTTAAACACATAAATTGTCTTGTAGCTACCGAAAACTTAAATCCCATCTATTTGCCGACTTTTAAACCTTATTAGTTGCTAATGCATCCTATATACAGTAAAATTGAAATTGCTACCTCGAATCCATAAACCTCCATCATCTGCATATAGTGATTTACGCACTCTAAACCTATCTCATAAAAAATATTATTAATTGAAACATGAAATAATAAATGCTGCCTTGTGGGATCCCAATTTCTATCTCATAACAACCTGAATATAACTTTCCCACCCATACCTGACACAAGACATACAATCAAAAAAAAACTTAGAAAAAGTTAGATAATCCTCATTTCCACAATTTCATAAAAAAGTCTTTCCTTCCATAAATACCATCTTCCTTTTGAATAGTAAAAATACAGCTGCTACATCATCCATATTTAATTGTGCTTTCCTAATATCATCTTCCAAACATAAAAACAAATTCAATGTCGTACTTGCCCACCCATACCTTTACAAGTCTATCAGAGGTTACAGCAGGACATTGATAAGATGTAAAACTGGGCTGAGAAGTGGAAGATGGAGTTGAACTCAGATAAGTGTGAGGTGGTTCATTTTGGTAGGTCAAATATGATGGCAGAATATAGTATTCATAGTCAGACTCTTGGCAGTGTGGAGGATCATTGGGATCTTGGAGTCCGAATCCATAGGACACACAAGGCAGCTGCGCAGGTTCATTCTGTTGTTAAGAAGGTATACGGTGTATTCTCCTTCATCAACAGAATTTAGGAGCCGAGAGGTAATGTTGCAGCTCTATAGGACACTGGTCAGACCCCACTTGGAGTACAGTGCTCAGTTCTGGTCGCCTCACTGCAGAAGGGATGTGGAAACCATAGAAAGGTTGCGGAGTAGATTTACAATGATGTTGCCTGCATTGAGGAGCGTGCCTCATGAAAACAGGTTAAGTGAACTCGGCCTTTTCTCCTTGGAGTGATGGAGGATGAGAAGTGACCTGATAGAGGTGTGTAAGATGATTAGAGGCATTGATCGTGTGGCTAGTCAGAGGCTTTTTCCCAGGGCTGAAATTGCTGCCAGAAGAGGGCACAGGTTTAATGTGCTGGGGAGTAGGTACAGAGGAGATGTCGAGGGTAAGTTTTTTACTCAGAGAGTGGTGAGTGCGTGGAATGGGCTGCCGGCAACGGTGGTGGATGCGGATACGATAGGGTCTTTTAAGAGACTTTTGGATAGGTACATGGAGTTTAGAGAAATAGAGAGCTATGGGGAAGTCTAGTAATTTCTAAGGTCGGGACTTGTTCGGCACAACTTTGTGGGCCGAAGGGCCTGTATTGTGCGGTAGGTTTTCTGTGTTTCTATGTAAGACGTCCAAATAAAAACAATTAGAAAAAAAATGTACAATAGCCCCCTCAATTGCATTTCCAAATATTAATCAAAAGTCCGTCCTTCAATAAATATCATTTGCATTTTCAAGATCAAAAAATATTGCTATTACATCTTTATTTAACTGTGCTTGCCTAATATGATCTTCCAAACCTAAAACTGATTCCAATGTTATTCTACCCTTCCGAATTCCCCTCTGATAAAATGTGAAATCACCTCTTTTATCAAAAATATAATGCTACATGGAGCTTAGAAAAATAGAGGGCTATGGGGAAGCCTGGTAATTTCTAAGGTAGGGACATGTTCGGCACAACTTTGAGGGTGGAAAGGCCTGTATTGTGCTGTAGGTTTTCTATGTTTCTCTGTTTTTAAACACTCGATTACCATACATTCCACACGTTTACATAAAGGAGACGTTATTGATATTGGCCTATAACAAGGAGGATCAGACAGGGAGCTCCAGGTATTAGAATGGGCACTACTACAACCATTTTCCATGAGAAAAGTAGACGGCCAAACCTCAAAATACGATTCAAAATGTTAATATTTTCAAAAAAAAGAAATTTGATACATACCTGTTGAATCAACAATTTCTTCTACAAGCTCCTCATACATTTTGTTCCCTTTCACAACTCTATACCCTGCCCTTTTCCTGATAAAACTGGCAACACCACCCCTCTGCCAGCTAACCTGTCAAGCCGAACGACAATATAATCCTGCACAGGAAAAAAAAACTTTAAATGTGCACGTTTCCTGAATAGATATAACATTGGAAAAATTTGACAAATGAGAAGTAAACTTCTTAAAGTTGACCACTATAAATCAGAGTTCTCGCATTTCATTGCAATATTTTAATCCTGTTATGTACGTTCACAAGTATACTGGGATACAGATACCCACCCAACAAAACTTCATTTTTAAGGCTTCCCACAAAACATCAGTTACACCAAGATACCTTTCTGCAGCTTCCACAATAATTTTACTTTACTCAGTAGGATGAGATGCCTGAGCAGTACAATTCACCACATCGGTTATAAACATCACAAACTTCATTTTATCCGGCAGTAAAGTATCTTTGGTGGGAGAACTGTGATGCTGGCATATCCACTGACGTCACAGTCTGTGCTCTGACTGGGAACACTTTATCCAGTTTACCTGCTCTGCTTGCTGTACTTGTCCATAACAGGCCCTTCTGCTCCTTGTGTTGTTCTGAACCAACTGAACTGGTCATTTCATGGCTTACTAAACCAATCCCTCTGCCTACACAAGGAACACATCCCTTCATTCTCCTCACATCCAGGTGGTATCTAATAGCCTCTATCACATCTGCCTCCACCATCACCCCTGACATTCATTCCAGACACTCACCACGATGGGTATGAGAAACAAAACTTGAAACGCAAATCTCCTTTCAACATTCTGAGTCAGGTTTTTAAAATCATTGTCTTTTGTAACTGCTTTTTTTAACAGCAGCTGTGCAGAGACAAGATACAAAATTACACTAAATTACAAAATACTTAAATAGTGCAAAACGGACCAATGAGGTAGTTTTTCCCCTTTCTCCTGAAGTGCATGCCCTCTGCTATTGGACATTTCCTCCTTGGGGGAAAAAAGTACCGGTTGTCCACTCCGTCTGTGCCTCCCACGATCCTGTAAACATCTGTCAGACCTCCCTGGGCCTCTCCCGGAGATTACCCAAGATTGCCCAGTCTCGCTTTATCCAGGCAGCATCCTGTTAAGCCTCCGCATTATTGCTATGTTAGAATGCAATTCTCCAGATGCAACATAACTGCCTGACACTGGAACCAGTATCTGGAGTTGTGAACTCGGATTCCCAGCTCCCTCTGTAGATCAATACTGTCCAATCCCGCCCCATGAATATAACCGCAAAGGGGTAATGCTGAGCCTTTATAACACTCTAGTCAGACCACACTTGGAGTATTGTCAATAGTGTTGGGCTCCATATCTCAGAAAGGATGTGTTGTCATTGGAGAGAGTCCAAAGGAGGTTCAGAAGGATGATTTTGGGAATGAAGGGGTTAACATGTGAGGAGCATTTGGCAACTTCGAGCATGTACACCCTGGAACTCTGAAGAATGCAGAGGAGATCTCATTGAAACCTGCTGAATGTTGAAAGGACCAGATAAGGTGGATGTGGAGAGGATGTTTCCGATGGCGGGGATATCAAGATCTAGAGGGCACATCCACGAAATGACGGTCCACCTTTTCAAACAGAGTTAAGGAGGATTTTTTTATTAGCCAGGGAGTACTGGATCTGTGGAATGCTCTGCACAGACTGCGGTAGAGGCCAAGTCTGTGAGTATATTTAAGGCGGAAGTTGATCGTTTCCTGATCGGTCTGGGCATCAAAGGATATGGCGAGAGGTCAGGTATATGGAATTGAGTGTGATCCGGGATCAGCCATGACGGAAGGTCAGCAGACTCGATGGGCTGAATGGCCTAATTCTGCTCCTATGTTTCATGGTCTTATGGACACAAACCCCCTCAATCGTGATGAATCTCCTCTGCAGTCTTCCAGCACAAAACACCCTTCGTACAGAATGCTAAGCAGAACTGAAAGCAACTTTTCAAGAACTTTGGCAAGTCAGGCAGCATCTACTTGAGGGAATGGAGTCGATGTTTGGGACAGAACCCTTCCCTTACGGCAGTGACACAGGCCCCTCGGCCCAACCTTTCCATGCTGTCCTGGTGTCCATTTAAACTAATCCCTCCACCTGCCTTTGACATAGGACATAGAAATCTACAGCATATTACAGGCCCTTCGGCCCACAATGTTGTACCAACTATGTAAAGTACTCTAGAAACTGCCTAGGATTTCCCTATCGTAGAGCCGTCTATTTTTCTAAGCTCCGTGTACCTATCTAAGAGTCTCTTACAATATCCTATTGTATTTGCGTCTACCACTGTCGCTGGCAGTGCATTCCACACACCGTCCACTCTCTGTGTGAAAAACTTACCCCTGACGTCCTCCTTGTACCGGCTTCCAAGCACCTTAAAACTATGTACCCTCGCGTTAGTCATTTCGCTCCCTCTTTCATATCCACATTCTTTTTGTAGTGAGGTGACCAGAACTGAACACAGTACTGCAAGTGGGGACTAAATGTCTCCTAATATAGTTTCAACATTCCCTCACAGCTCCAACTCAATCTCACGGTTGATGAATCCATCACACCATTCGCCTTCTGAACAACTCTGCCAACATGTACAGCAGCTCTGAGTGTCGTATGGACACGGACCCCAAGATCTCTCTGACCCTGCACGCTGCCAAGAGTCTTACCATTAAAGTTATATTCTGTGTTCAAAATTGACCTGTCGAAATGAACCACTTCACACGTATCTGGGTTGAACTCCATCTGCCACTTCTCAGCCCAGTTCTGCATCCTATCTATTTCCCGCTGTGATCTCTGACAACCCTCCAGACTACCCACAACACCCACGACTTTTCTGTCATCAGCGGGGCCTTCTGGGAGTTGTAGTCACATTGTCTTCCTCCCCGCTAACTCCCTGCATTTTGTTTCTCAGCCACCACAGACATCACCGGAATGGACTCACCGAGGCGTCGGAGGAGAACCGCACCCGTCCCTGTGGGTGCCAAGACCGGCGACCACCGACCGCAGCGACTCGCTGAACTCCGCCATGGCGATGGAGTGGAAGAGGAGGAGCCGAACATGAGGCCGACTTACACCAGCCTATCGTAGATCAGACCCGCCTCTGAACCCTGATTTCATTGGCTTCAATGCGTGTCGGTCAAATGAGAACGCGCACGGTGATTAGGTAATATGAACGTCAGTCAGCCGTCCTGTCACTATGAGCTTGAGTTTGGATTTATATCGGGGATGGAATGCCACTTGTAGGAGGTGGAGTATTTGGTAAAGAAAATTGGGAGAAATGTAAGTTTTTCATGTGATGATGCATCTGTCTCCAAGTGACACTATTAAGAATAAAAGGGCGCAGGTCGTGGTGAGGAACGATGTGATTTACTGGAGGTTATATTGGCATAATATTTGAAGGGAGTTGTTTGGGGTGTGATTTAGAAAATGGGAGGAGGATTTCAAATGATCTTAATATGTCAGCATTGATTAATGAGAGCAAAATGATTGTTACTGAAACAGGGAAGGTTGTGTTACTGGCTAGGTCATGTGCTGTGATTCATAATAAAGATAATTTAAGTGAATAAGTTATTCAATATAGGGATATGTTTCTAAGTGAATACCCTGATGTGTTGGAAGTCAGCTGTATCAATGATAGTATCATTGATGTAGAGTTTTCTTTGTACAATTTTTTTAAAGTCTATTATTTATGCAAGTCAGGCATCCCCAGGAAGGGGTGATGTATGTATTTGTAGCTGTATGTAATTCTCTTTTATGAAAATATTAACATTTGTGAATCGTGTTTAGAGATTGGGCCATCTCCCTCCCTCTTGCCTATTTTCTGAAACCGGGCAGATCCCAGTGTGATCCTTCTAGTTATGGCCTATATCGTTAATGTCTCATTTATGTAAACTTATGGAATGTATGGTAATAGAGCGCTTCAGTTATATTTTGGAAAGAGAGATAATATAGTGTTTTATTAGAGTGGATATCGGAAGGATAGAATGACATTGGAATCAGTTTTAGGTTTGGAAGATGATTAAAGGAAAGCACGGCTAAATAAAGATGTTGTAATAGCAGTATTTTTAATATTGTAAATACATATGGTATGGAAGGACTTTTGATTACATTTTGGAAATTAGGAATGAGGGGAGATTGCATAATTGATCTGAGTTTTTTATTTGGACGGACTGTGCAGGTATGGGTGGGCATGTTATGTTTGTGTTTCTATGAAATGGAGAGTGTGACCCCACAAAGCAGTAGTTTTAGTCCTTCATTATTTAATATTATGAATAATGGCATTTTCTCTGAGATGGGTACTCTGGGTTAATCACTTTATACAGATGATATGGCTTTCTAGATTAAAGGTAGCATTTCAATTTTACTGCAAATACGATGCAATTTACAATTAATAGGTCAAACAGTGGGCAAATAGATGAAGATTTTAAGTTTTCAGTCACTAAAACACGTTATGTGTTTTACTAACAGGATTAATAGACCTGCACTTGATTTGAAATTATATGGTCAAACTCCTGAAAATATGTCAGTGGTAAGATTTCCAGGCAAGTGGATGGATAATAAGCTGACATGGAAGCACCACATCAGTAAAATAATTGACAAATGTAAAGGAGCATTAAATATCGTCAGTCCCCTGTGTGGGTATTCTTGGAATGCAACATTAAAATCTTTGTTGATCATTTATATTTGTATAATTCAATCTGTTCTTGATTCT
The DNA here is from genome assembly GCF_030028105.1 of Mobula birostris. Lineage (NCBI taxonomy): Eukaryota > Metazoa > Chordata > Chondrichthyes > Myliobatiformes > Myliobatidae > Mobula > Mobula birostris. The sequence continues at coordinate 55,240,922 of NC_092389.1, read as the reverse complement.
GGCTGTGTGGCTTATGGATCAGTTTCATGTTCAACTTTTAAATGTTTGTGTGTGATACAAGCACAGGCTTTAAGATTGTGTTGTGGTACTGTAAGGCCATCCCCTGTTTCAGCTTTACTGGTTGAAATAGGACAATTGCCCTTACAGGGACAGAGGCTGAAGTTGATGTTAACAAATTGGATTAATTTGAGGGGGCAAAGAAATTATCATCCTGTGCTAAAGGACAGTTGGGAACATCACAAAAAGATTGTTTTTAGTTTCAGGTGACTGGGTTCATATCACGCTGGGAATATGGGTGTATCTGATGATCCAATATGTCCCACTGTAGCTTTCTCGGTAACCTCATTTTGTTTTTTTTTCCCCAATGACTTCAGTTAATTTTAGGTTACACAAGTGGACTCTGTTCTGCCTGAGAGTCTATTGGTTCATGAGTATATTAATGACAGTTATTATCATACGGTAACTATTTTTACAGATGGATTGAAACATAATTTAACTGGGAATGTCGGTGTGGCTGTTTTCTTTTGTGTGTGTGAGTTGCAGGTAATGATAAAGAAATCACTTACCAGCCATTTATGGATATATGAAGCAGAATTCTTTGTCATCATTACAGTGGGTGGAGTAAATTGCAGAAATCTCACCTCTCCCGGAAGTTCCGGGAGTCTCCCACATATCGAAAGTGGGTCCCTGACGCCCGGAAATTATATACAATATCGCAGAAATCGATTTTTTTTTTCAGAGGGAGAGCGAGCATCCTGATTGGTCTCTCTTCATGCTAAGAGTGGTCCCCAACTACCGGGCCGCGAGGAAACAATATGACCGCGCCCCCGCCTCCCCGGGGTCAGCCGGTCTGCAAGAATATTGTCAATATTTAACCGGTCTGTGATGCAAAAGAGGTTGGGGACCCCTGATTTAAACTAGCTGGCTAGCTGCCAAGGAGCTATGTTATTGATGTCCAACGTGATGAGGCCAAACTCCCTGTAGGCTTGCTTAATGTTGTAATAGAATAAACATGATCATATAATAGAATGTAAGTACATATTTTAATGTCATTTGCAGCATTTACCCAACTTGGTTTACAGATTAGACAAAATCACTAAACAAAGTATTACATACACCCTTGGAGGTCGAGGGGGTGGGGGGTGGAGGGAAAATGGGGTTGCGGGGGGCGGGGGTGGGGTGGGGTGCTACCTCCCTGAAATGAGTTTTTGCAGGGTGGGTTGTCTGAAATTGGTCCTTGCAGACTTTTAATATGCTCATAATCCTTTTCGGATTTGATAAGCCTCAAAACAGGTCATTCTAGCAGTGGGTCAGATTGACTGTTGGAAACTCATCAAGCAGTATCTCATGTACAAAGTTTGGTTTATGTGTCTGCACATTATGGGCCCTGCACAGCGCACTGGTGAGGAAAATGGTGGGGTTGACTGTTTAGCAACAAAACCTGTTAAAAGTTCAACTGTGGATATAGACCTTCCACTTAGCAAATTAGAAGTTTAGGGGTTGGTAGTGTTAAGAATTAGGGACCCAAGACTCGTAGGATAAAAGCCAGGCACCTTTACAGAATACATAAACCAGCTGGGTTTATAGAAGAAGGGCTAAAAACAAGAACGGAAGAAATGATATTGACATGACTTAGAATTGCCCAGTCTGTGCTTAATTATGCCTTGTATCTAATTGGAAAACTTCATTCTGTGTCGTGTACATATTGTCATTATGAAACTGGTAAACACATACTATTTCACTGTGAAGTAGATATGGCTGGAAAAAAAATCAAATGCGGTCTTCAATACAATCTTTGGGGTGGAGTTGGTTGTTTTCAGATAAAAACTTTATTAAGTTAAGGGACTGACTTTAAATTAATTCGCAGTATTGAACGGACAAAGGCCTATAATAACGGTAGCGTCACAATTATATCGGGGACATCAATATGCAAGGGGTTGGGAAAATCAGGTTGTTGTTCGATCACGATAGGGCATTTGTTGAATGCCTACGAGACGGCTTCTTAAAGCAGATTGTGTTTGGACCTACTTGTGACAAAGGCCATCTTGGATTGGGTGTTGTACAATAACCCTGATCTTATTTGGGAGCTGAAAGTAAAGGAACCGTTCGGAGGCAGTGATTGTAATATAATTGAATTCATTCTACAATTTGAGAGGGAGAAGCCTTAGTCACATGTATCGGTCTCGCAATGGAATGAAGGGAATTACAAACGCATGAGAGAGGAATTTGCCCAGGTAAATTGGAGAAGGATACTGTGGGGATGATGGCTGAACAGAGGTGGTTGACGTATCTGGGAATAGTTTACAAGGCGTAGGAGAGACATGTCCCACAGAAGAATCTCTCAAATGGCAGGGGTAGGAATTGGTGGCTGACAAGGGAAGTTCAGGACTGTGCATTACCTAAGGAAATGGCATATAATGGCAGGATACTGGGTAGTGTGGAGGAGCAGAGGGATCTGGGGGTACATGTCCACAGATCACTGAAAGTTGCCTCACAGGTAGATAGGGTAGTTAAGAAAGCTTATGGGGTGTTAGCTTTCATAAGACGAGGGATAGAGTTTAAAAGTCGCGATGTAATGATGCAGCTCTATAAAACTCTGGTTAGGCCACACTTGGAGTACTGTGTCCAGTTCTGGTCGCCTCACTATAGGACGGATGTGGAAGCATTGGAAAGGGTATAGAGGAGATTTACCAGGATGCTGCCTGGTTTAGAAAGTATGCATTATGATCAGAGATTAAGGGAACTAGGGCTTTACTCTTTGGAGAGAAGGATGAGAGGAGACATGATAGAGGTGTACAAGATAATAAGGGGAATTGATAGAGTGGATAGCCAGTGCCTCTTCCCCAGGGCACCACTGCTCAATACAAGAGGACATGGCTTTAAGGTAAGGGATGGGAAGTTCAAGGGGGATATTAGAGGAAGATTTTTTACTCGGAGAGTGGTTGGTGCGTGGAATGCACTGCCTAGGTCATTGGTGGTAGCAGATACAGTCGTGGAGTTTAAGAGACGACTAGACAGGTATATGGAGGTATTTAAGGTGGTGGTTTATATGGGATGCAGGGTTTGAGGGTCAGCACAACATTGTGGGCTGAAGGGCCTGTACTGCGCTGTACTATGCTATGTTCTGTATAAGGTAGAAATGGTGAGTGGGATGTTGGATTATTGAAATGCTCATAAAATCCAACAAAAGGCAACGAAAAAAGCCATAAGAATGTTAAAGATGAAATATGAGGCAAACCAACTAGCCAATAATATAAAGCAGGACACTAAAAGTTCATTTTCAGTTACATGAAGAGTGAAAGGGAGATGAGAGTTGATATTGGATTGGAAAATGATGCTGGTGAGGTAGTGATGGGGACAAAGAAATGTCAGATGAACTTAATGAACACTTTGTATCAATCTTCACTGTCTTTTCCAGTCAGCACCGCCCCACTTGTCCCATTTAACCTGTCTCAGTGTAGGTGGACTTTAGGACCCGGGGGAGCTCAGGACCCGCCGCTCGCGGCTGCGGCTGAATCCGCGGTGTTTCTGTTCTGTTGTCGGATGTGGGCGTGTTAAAATTAACGGATCGATAATTCTCATCTCGTGTTTATTTCACTCTCCGCACATTTATATTTACAGGGACTTTACTCCTGACGCCGGTCCCGGGACCCGACCCGTTTACAGACCCGGAGCGGAACCGGAGCAGATTCTCAGCCACTGGTTTACATGCCAGGTCCAGAAGAGAGGATAAAGTTTCCCCGTGAATTTATTCCCAGTGAAGGTGTGGAGATGGGACTTGGTCTCCGCGTTGTAAAATGAAACTGTCCCGGACTGGTAACTGAGATAAACTCCCACCCTCCCGGGGATGGGACCGACAGGGAGACAGGACTCAGGGGAGGGGATGTCGTCATCGAACATGTCACAATCCCGATGTAACACGTCACCATCCTGCCCGATGATCCAGAATCTGGTCTCCGGACTCAGTCTGACCCCTTTCTTCCTCCTCACAGACTCTGCGGCGGCTCCCAGACACCAGCCCCGATTCCCCGTCACCTCCACCTCCCAGTAATGTCTCCCCGATGTGAATCCCATTGATCCCAGCACACAAGACCTGTTTGTGAATCTCTTCCCGGTGTCAGGGAGATTCCTCCTGGTCTCGGTCCATCTCACACTCTTCCGATCCTCAGACACCTCGAGACACGGATTCGCCGTTTCCACATCCAGGGTGACAGAGACTGGGGGGAGAAGCAGAGAATTAGAGAGTCCCCGGGGATCGGGGGGAGACTCGGGCAGCGCAGCCCCGGGGATCGGGGGGGAGACTCGGGCAGCGCGGCCCCCGGGGATCGGGGGGAGACTCGGGCAGCGCCGCCCCGGGAATCGGGGAAAGGCCGCTAGGCCTCAGGCGCGGTCGGGTGGCCGACACGAACCTTTCCCGTGGTTTGACCGAACGAAAGCGGATGGACAACGAATGTCTCCCCAAGGGTTTTCCACTGGACGGAGAGCAGAGATTTCCCGATCAAACAGACACAAAATGCTGCAGGAACCGAGCGGGTCAGGCAGCGTGTGTGGAGAGAGATGGACAGTCTACGGTTCAGGTCGACATCTTCCCTCAAGATCAGAAATAAATAGACAGCAGAAACGAGTGCGGGAAAGGGGTGGATTAAGATGGGAAAGGAGTGAGTGAATAGATTTAAACTGGAGGTCACGGAGTCCCATCGGCCCAACTCGTTTCTGCTGACCAACTTGCTCTAGTGAGCTAGTCCCATTTGCCCATTATTCTTTTCACCTTTTCTTATCCACGGCCCTGCCAGGATGTGTTTTAAAACATTCTCCCTGTACCCATCTCTACAGTTGATCAAGGCCCCGGTGTAAACAGAGATAACCCTCTTCCCTGTCCATTGTACCATGAATTTTAGTGCCATTAACAAACCTACTAACTATGTCACCGACATTATCATCCAAATCATTAATAGGAATGACAAACAACCCCGGCCCCAGCACCGACCTCTGCAGGTCACAGGCCTCCAGTCCTCTGTGTTTAAGAGACACTTGGACAGACACTTCAATAGGCAAGGCACAGAAGGAGACTGACCTAATGCTGGCCAATGCGATGAATGTAGATGGGTAAATAGGTCAGCACAGATGTGATGGGTCAAAGGACACATTTCTATGCTGTACGGCGATGGTTCTGTGAACTGAATGGATAAGAACCCCCAAACCCCGCTCTCCCTTCGGGTGCTGAGAATTTCAAACAGACAGTGACCCCTGACCCTTGACTCCTCAGACAGGGGAAACATCCTCCCTGTATCCTGCCTGTTGACCCCTGAAGAATTTTTTGTTTCCCTGAGATCTCCTCTCTTTCTTCTGAACAGGGAACAGAGAACATAGAACAGTACAGCACAGGAACAGGCCCTTCATCCAATGTTAACATTCATTTGTGAGTGTGAAGTGTGGAGTGGGGGAGTGTGAAGGTTCGAGACAGTAAAGGAGGTGATAATGGGAACCAGCAGTGGAGAGATAAATGTCAGGTTGAACCAGAACCAGGTGGGGGAGGGGTGGAGAGCCTGTCGGTGAACTGTGCATGTAGGCGTAACGAAAAGCTGGCGGGGACAAAGATGGAGATGAGGACCTCTTTGTCCCCTTTCCCACAACCCCATCGCCCGCAGCCCCTCATTTGGATGGGGGAGAATTTGCAGGGACCCTTAAACAACACAGGTCCTGATGCAGGATTTCAGCCTGAACCATCAACAGTTCACTCTTTTCCATAGATGCTTCCTTGCCTGCTGAATTCCTCCAGCATTTTGTGTGTGTGGCTTCACCTTAAATATACTCAATGAAATATATTCCCTGTGGCAGATTCACTATCCTGTGGATAAAGGAATTCCTCCTCATCTCTGTTCTAAATGGACACCCTCTAGTCGAAGGCTGTGCCTTGTGTTCTCGACCCAGCCACTATAGGAAACATCCTTCCAATATCCACTATCTCCGGGTAGGTGTCAGTGAGATCAGGCCAAGACCCTTCATCAGGACCTGTGTTGCTTGGATTACCAGCATCTGCAGATTTTCTCATGTTTGATTTTTAAAGCAGAAGTTGATATGTAAACTTCTTGATTAGTCAGGGTGTCAAATCTTAATGGGGAGGAGGCGGGAGAGTAGAGTTGAGAGGGATATAAATCAGCCATTCTTCTGAACTCCCGTGAGTACAGGCCCAAAACCATCAAACACTCCTCATATGTTAACTCTTTTATTCCCAAAATCATCCTTGTGAACCTCCTGGATCCTTTCCAATGCCAGCACATCATTTCCGATATAAGGGACCCAAAACTGCTCACAATACTCCGAGTGTGGTCTGACCAATGCCTTATAAACACTCAGAATGACATCCTATTCGAATCCTCTCGAAATGAATGCTAACGTTGAGCTTGCTGAGCTTAACACTGACTCAAACTGCAATTAACCATCAGGGAATCCTGCACAAGGACACCTAAGTCCATTCTGCACCTCTGATTTTTGAATTTTCTCACTGTTTACAAAATCGTCTATGCCTTTATTCCGCCTGCCAAATTGCATGCACGACTTCGCTACTCGATAATCCATCTATCACATCTTTGTCCATTTTCGAATCTGTCTCTGTCCTTCCCCAGACTCTGAGCTTCTGCACCACTACCTTTCCCTTCACCTAACTTCATCTCATCTGCAAACTTGGCCACAAAGGCAACAATTCTGTCATCCAAATCATTCTTTGTCTATCTCGGCTTTGTGTTCCTCGAAGAATTCCAGCAGATTTGTCGGGCAAGATTTCCCCTTCAGGGAAGACACGCTGTCTTTGTCCTATTTTATCATGTGCCTCCATGTACCCAAAAGCAGTTCCATTAATACTGGACTCCAGCATCTTTCGAAGCTCACCACATCCAGACTAACTCACCTGTAATTTTCTTTTCTCAGCTGCTCTCCCGTCATAAAGAGTGAAGTGACCTTTGCAATTTCCATTCGTCTTGAATGTCCAATTATCTAGTGATCCCTGAAAGATCATTATAAATGCCCCCATATTCTCTTCAGCTAACTCTTTCCGAACACTGGGGTGTAGTCCATCTGGTCCAGGTACCCTCAGACCGTCAATCTTCCCACGCACTTTCTCCTCAGTAACATCAACAACACTCAATTCTGTCCCCAGACACTCTCACATTTCTGACATACAGCTGGTACCTTCCACAGTGAGGATTGACACAAAATATTAAATAAATACTTCGACAATGTCTTTTGTCACATGTCTCCTCTCCAGTGTCATTTTCTTGGGGTCCAATATCCATTCTTGCCTCTCTTTTACTCTTTAGAGTTTTGTGTCCTCTTGAGTATTGTAGGCAAGCTTTCCCTCATATCTCATTTTCTCTCCTTCGGGCTTTGTAATTGCTTTCTGTTGATTATCAAAATCTCATCAATACTTCAACATCCTGCTAATTTTTGCTCTATTGTATGCCCTCTCTTTCACTTTTATGCTGTCTTTGACTTCCCTTGTTAAAGAAGGTTGCCACATCCTCCGTGGATAATACTCCTCCGTCTTTGGGATTTATCTATCCAAATTGCCCCCAGAAATTCCGGTCTTTGTTGTTCTGCAATCATCCCTGCTGGTGTCCCCTCCCAATCTACTTTGGTCAGCTCTTCCCTCATGCCTCTGTAACTAACTTTACTCCACTCTAATACCAATACATCTGACTTTATCTCCCTCTCAAACACCAGGGTGAATTCTATCATTTTATGATCACTGCTTCCTAAAGATTCTTTTCCCTTAGTCTCCCAAATCATATCTGGTTCACTATACAAATCCCACTCTAGAATTGCCTTTCTCCCATTGGGCTCAACCACAAGCAGTTCAAAAAAGCCATCTTGGGGACTTTCTACAAATTCCCTCTCTTGGGATGCAGCACCAACATGATTTTCCCAATCTACCTCCTTGTTGAAATCCCCCATTCCGACTGTCACATTGCAATTTTTTTTTCCATTTCCTAGTGTAATTTGTATCCCATTTCGATCCTGGCTACTATTTAGAGGCCTGTATATAATTACCATCAGGGTCTTTTTACCCTTGCAGTTTCTTAACTCTACCCACAATGACTCAACATCTTCCAATCCTATGTCACCTCTCTCTAAGGATTTCATTTCATTTTTTACAACAGAGCCTCCCCATCCCCTCTGCCTACCTGCCTGTCCTTTGAATACAAGGTGTATCCTTGGATGTTGGGCTTCAAGCCAGCATCTCCTTTCAGCCGCAACTCAGTGATGTCAACAACGTTATACCTGCCAATCTCTACCTGTGCTACAACATCATCAACCTTATTCCGTATACTGGAGCATTCAAATATAACACCTTCAGTCCTGTGTTCATCAGCATATTCGACACTGTCCACATGAACTTTAGCAAGGTCTTTGATATCAATGATAGACCACAGTTCGGGTATTGTCTGCATTTCCACTTCCCCGAATATAGTGAAAGATAGAAACACAGAAAACATAGAACACAATATAGGCCCTTCGGCCCACAAAGCTGTGTTGAACATGTCCCTACCTTAGAACTACCTAGGCCTTACCTATGGCCCTCTATTTTTATAAGCTCCATGTAGCCATTCATGTGTCTCTTAAAAGACCCTGTCGTTTCCGGCTGCAGCACCACCACCAGCAGCCCGTTCCACGCACTCACCATTCTCTGCATAAAAAACATACCTCCGACATCTCTGTATCTCCTTCCAAGCACCTTCAAACTATGCCCTCTCATGCTAGCCATTTCAGCCCTGGGAAAAAGCCTCTGACTGTCCACACTTTCAATGCCTCTCATTATCCTGTACACCTCTATCAGGTCACATCTCATCCTCCGTCATTCCAAGGAGAAAAGGCCGAGTTCACTCAACCTATTCTCATAAGGCATACCCCCCCCCAAAAAAAAACAGGCAACATCCTTGTAAATCTCCTCTGCACCCTTTCTATTGGTTTCCACATCCTTCCTGTAGTTGTAGTGAGGTGACCAGAATTGAGCACAGTACTCCAAGTGGGCTGACCAGGGTCTTATATACGTGCAACATTACCTCTCGGCTCTTAAACTCAGTCCCACAATTGATGAAGGCCAGTGCACCGTATGCCTTCTTAACCACAGAGTCAACCCGTGTAGGATGTCATTACACTGGACAGGAAGGTTCAGGAGGATATTACCGGGACTGGGGGGCTTGGGTTAAAAGTAGAGAGTGTTTAAGCTTGGGCTATTTCACTGTAGTGTAGGATGTTGAGGGATGACCCCTTATCGAGGTAAATACATTCACAACGGGCTGAGATAAAGTGAGTCTTTTTCTGAGAAATGGGAGTACAGAACCAGAGGGCTCAGATTGAAAGTGAGAGGGGAAGTTTTTATGAGGGATCTGTGGGGCAACATTCCCACAGAGAGGTGGGTGGGCAGATGGAATTTGCTGTCAGATGCTGTAGAAACAGGTAAAATTAAAATAGTTTAAGATGAACTTACACAGGTACATAGATTGGAAGTGGTTAGAGGGATATGGGGCAAACACACACAAGGGGGACATGCTCAAGAAGGCATCTTGGTCTTGCAGATGCATGAAGTGGTTCGTGGGTTCAAACCCTCCCAGATCATCCTCCTGAGGAATCTCACCCTGGAGTCTGTCTGTGAACTGTTGATGTGACGTCGCATCAGGGGGCAGCTCAGTGCACAGAACAGACTGGGTAAGGACTGCAGATTTCATTCCAAGTCGGAACGTGGGCCTATTTCTTTGACCATGTGTCATACTCAGATATTATGTGTGTGTGTGTGTGTGTGTGTTTGTGGTAAATATCAGTGTGTTTGTGTGTACACATCAAAGGAGAGTGTGCACATTGAAATATTTGTATGGCACAGCGTGTCATCACATGTCTGGGGTGTGCTGACAATGTGTGACATGTGTGAGTTGTTTAAATAAATAAATTACCGTGTCTGAAGAAAATAGTTTCTAAATTATTGAAGGAAATATCAACGTACATTGCTGCGTCTCTGACTACAATCTGCCAATCCTTCCTGTGTATATGTGTGTCGGACTGTTTTGCCAGTCTGGTGTGCTTTTCCTGAGATGAAATCCTGAATGATGTCAATACTGGTTGTGTTGTCTGGGCTCATTCTCACAATGCTTCAATATTGTGGTCTGATAACCATAAGCTCATAAGATATAGGAGCAGAATTTGGCCATTTGGCCCACTGTGACTGCTCCACCATTCAATCATGGCTGATCCTTTTCTTCTCCTCCTCAGCCCCACTCCCCGGCCTTCTCGCCACAACCTCTGATACTGCCTTAAATATGCCCAACGACCTGGCCTCCACGGCTGCCTGTAGTAACAAGCTCTGCAAATTCCCCACCCTCTGGCTGAAGAAATTTCTCTGCGTCTCTGTTTTTAAGTAAGACGCCCCTCTATCATGAGGCTGTGCCCTCTTGTCCCAGACTCCCCCACTATGGGAAACATCCTTCCCACATCTACTCTGTCTTGGCCTTTCAACATTTAAAGGGTTTCAGTGAGATCCCCCATCATCTTTCTAAATTCCAGCGAGTACAGTCACAGAGCTATCAAACGTTTCAAGTCTGATAACCCTTTCATTCCTGGAATCATCCTTCTGAACCTCCTCTGGACCCTCTCCAATGCCAGCACATCCTTTCTCAGATGAGGAGCACAAAACTGTTCACAATATTCAAGGTAATGCCTCACCAGTGCCTTATAAACCCTCAGCATCACATCCCTGCTCCTGTATGCTAAACTCCTTGAACTGAATGCTAACATTGCATTTACCTTCCTCACAACTGACTCTACCTGCAAGTTAACCTTCAGGGTGCTCTGCAGAAACACTCCCACATCCAACTGCATCTCAGATTTTTGAATTGTCTCCCCATTTTAAATAATCTGCATATTGTGCATGACCATGAATTTCCCAGCATTGTGTATCATTTGCCACTTTCTTGCCCAGTCTCCTCATACAAGTCCTTCCGCAGCCTACCTGTTTTCTCAACACTACCGGCCCCTCCACCAATCTTATTATACGCCAACGTGTCCTATCTTGTCCAGTATCACCAAGTATTCCATAACCTCATACTTAACAATTGACACTAATGTCTTCCCACCCACAGAGGTGAGGCTAACTGGTCTATAACTTCATTTCTGCTGCCTTCCTCATGACCAAGAGTTGGGTGACATTTGTAATTTCCAGTCCTCTAGCACCATACCAGAGTCCAATGATTTTTGAAAGATCATTTCAAATGCCTCCACAATGTATACCGTTACCTCTTTCAGAACACTAGGGTGCAGTTCATCTGGTCTGAGTGACTCATGTCCCTTTTTGAGCACCTTCTCCCTTGTAACAGTAACTGCACTCACTTCTCTTCCCTCACACTCTTCAACACCTGACACAGTGCCAGTGTCTTCCACAGTGAAGACTGATGAAAATACTCATTTAGTTCATCTATCATCTCTTTGTCTCCTGTTATTATATATCCAGCCTCATTTTCTAGTGGTCCTATATCCACTCTCATCTCTATTTTATTTTTTCACAATACTTGAAAATCAATTTGATATTGTTTGCTTGTTTGACCTGCTGCGTTCGCCTGCAACTTTGATGTGTGTTGCTTGATATTGTTTGCTTAATTGTTTTATAAAGACAGGTGTGTAAAAGGGGCCTGAAGGATCATTGGAGACCCAAGTCACCCCAAGTCACCCCAACAACAAACTGTACCAGTCGCTACCATACAGGAACTGGTTCCGCAGCATAAAAGCCAGAACCAACAGGGTCCGGGGACAGCTTCTTCCACCAGGCTATCAGACTGATTAACTCGTGCTGAGACAACTGTATTTCTATGTTATATTGACTGGAATGTTATACATATTATTTATCATCAATTACTATAAATTGCACATTTAGACGGAAGATTTTTCCTGCTCGTTTATAGAAAGGATGTAAGTAATAAAGTCAATTCAATTCAATTCCATATTTCATTTTTCCCCTCCCAATCATTTTTTCAGTTCCTCTCAGTAGGTATTTAAAAGCCTCCCAATTCTCTGTCTTCCTATTAATTTTCACTTTGTTGTATGCCCACTCTTTGGCATTTACATTAGCTTGTCTTCCCTTATCAGCCACAATTGTACTATTTTGCCATTTGAGTATTTATTTATTTTTGGAATATATCTATCCTTCACCTTCCTCATTTTCCCAGAATCTGATATCATTTGTGCTCTGCTGTCATTCCGGACAACATCTCCCTCCATTTTACTTTGGCCAACTCCTCTTTCAGACCACTGTAATTTCTTTTACTCCTCTGGAATACTACAACGTCAGACTTTACTTTTTTCCTTATCGAATCTCAAGTTGAACTCAGTCATGTTGTGAGCATTGCCTCCTGAGGTTTTTTTCCTAAGATATCACCTCTGGTTCAATACATAACACCCAATCCAGTAGAGCTGTTCCCCGAGTTGGCTCAATGACAAACTGCTCTAAAAAGTTATCACATGGCATTCAACAAATTCACTCTCTTGAGATCCATTATCAATCTAATGTTCCCAATTGACCTGCTTGTTGAATTCTCCCATGACTATCGTAACATTGTCTGTTTCATCAGCCTTCTCTATTTCCAGTTGTAATCTGTGGTCCACATCCAGCTACTGTTGGGATCCTGTATGTGACTGTCATCAGTGTCATTTTCACTTCTGAATTTCCTTAACTCAACCCACAAGGAATCAACATCTTCCAATCCTATGTCACATCTTTCTATTGATTTACCAGGACAGCCATTTCACCCCCTCTGTCTACCTTCCTAACCATCTGATACAATGTGTAACCTTGGACATTCATCTCCCAACTACAACCATCCTTCAGCCGTGATTGGCCATAACATCATACCTGACAATCTGTAATCGAGCAACAAGATCATCCACTTTATTTCTCACACTCCATGCATTGAGATATGACGCTTTGGGTACTGTATTTCCTATCCTTTTTCATTCTGCATCCCTAATGCACTGATACTCACCCAGCTGGCTGCAGTTTTGTCCTCGTATCTGGCTGCCCCATCTGACAGTCTGACTGCACACTATCTTTGCATTTTTACCATCAATCCTACCCCTTCACTCGTTCCTAACCACCCCCCCCCCCAACAAATTAGTTTAAACCCTCCCCAACAGCTCTATCAAACCTCCCTGTGAGAATATTGTTCTCCCTCGGGTCCAGGTGCAACCCATCCCTTTTGAGGAGGTCATTTCTCCACCAGAAAAGATCCCAATGATCCAAAAACCTGAAGCCCTGCCCCCTGCACCAGCTTCTCAGGCATGCTTTAATCTGCCAAATTATCCTGCTCCTACCCTCACCAGCACGTCGCACAGGCAGCAGTCCAGAAATTATAAACCTGAAGGTACTGCTTCTGAGCTTTCCACCAAGCTCTCCAAATTCTATTTTCAGGACCTCTTTGTTTTTACTTCCAATGTCATTGGTCCCAAAATATACCAACATATCCAGCTGTTTTCCCTCACTCTCTAAAATGCTGCAGACACGACCCGAAGCATCCCTGATTCTGGCACCGAGGAGGCAACATACCATTCGGGTGTCCTACTCACATCCACAGATTCTCCTGTCTGTTCCCCGACTGAGTCCCCAATCACTACCGCTCCCCTCTTTTCCCTCGAACAACAGTGAGAGTTGCAGATCCAGAAGGGGGAAGACCTACGTCAATCAGAGTCTGCACTCACAGCGCACGAAGGACTTGTGTATGTTTCTGACAAGCCCGGTGATCACACTGATGCCCGTTTTTATTCCCTACAATATCATCAAGTCAGTATTAATTTCTCAGCTCCTGTGGTAGGATTCAAACTCATGTCTTGGCGTGTTAGTGCAGTGTGCCTGGGATCGGGACACAGTGGTTCATCTGCCAGTCCCGTGTATTGGTTGTATTGTGACCCTGTGCTGGTGTGTTCAGGGGTCTGACATCTCCAGCTGACCATGTGACAGTGACGCCCCCCCCCACCAGTCGGTGGGGTTGATGTGGAATAGACTTCAGTTCCACTTCAACCCAATATTACAGCAATCTTTGCCTCAAATTTGAAATTAATTGTGATCTCACAAACAAGAAGAAATGAATCTTTGTAAGTTTTACCTCGATTAATGGCATCAAGTGTTTCTCTCAGCACTGTGTTCAGCAAATAGAGGTGATCAAATTTTTCAACCGGTAGGGCCTCATCTGTCACTGACAATTCCGGGACATCATCATTAATCCTGTAAATAATAAACTGATGGTGATAAACTGCTATTCTAAACTATTTTACAAATCCATACAGGGTTTCAGTAAAGAGCATGTCCTACCTCCTGTTCCGATGAGCTTCCTCCTGAAATAAATAAAACACAAATCTGAATGGACAGAGACTATCGACATCCTGAATTTCATCCAAACCATTACAAGGTGTTGAAAATTCCCACTCCTGCAGTCACTCACACACACAGACAATACAGAACCAGGGGTTGAAAATTCCCACTCCTGCAGTCACTCACCCACACAGACAATACAGAACCAGGGGTTGAAAATTCCCACTCCTGCAGCCACTCACACACACAGACAATACAGAACCAGGGGTTGAAAATTCCCACTCCTGCAGTCACTCACACACACACACAGACAATACAGAACCAGGTGTTGAAAATTCCCACTCCTGCAGTCACTCACACACACAGACAATGCAGAACCAGGGTTTGAAAATTCCCACTCCTGCAGTCACTCACACACACAAACAATGCAGAACCAGGGGTTGAAAATTCCCACTCCTGCAGTCACTCACACACACAGACAATACAGAACCAGGGGTTGAAAATTCCCACTCCTGCAGTCATTCACACACACAGACAATACAGAACCAGGGGTTAAATTACAGGAAAGGTTTCTGAAAATTAGATCATTACTGAGAGGATGAAACTTACAGGAAAGACAGGACGGGTTGCGCATTTTCATCTGGATAAGACGTCAGGGTGATAAGATGGAGCAATTGAAGATCAGTGATGGATTTGATTGTGTGCATGTGGAGAAAGTATATCTATTTATGAGCAGATGAAATTCCAGATGGATCTTAATAAATCCCATAAGAAATTTAGTGAAGAGGATGTGGAACTCACTGGCACAGGAGTGATTGAAGCGGAACAGCAGAGATTGAATGTCATGGGGAAACTGGATGAACACGAGGGACCAGGGAGTTCGGGCACTGTTGCTGGGTGCGGTGAGTAGGTGGGAGGAGGTTTGTTTAGCAGGGAAACAGATAGGAGAAGATGGACCGAATGGTCTGTTTATGATGGAGAATGGGATATTATCCTGTATGAAGTTTATCCGAGAAAGTAAAGAAACAGTGAATGTTTCCCTAATCTGATGGAAAATGGATATTGAGGATAAGTCTGATGTGTGGGTCACATTCTTTGTTCTCAGTGATTGACAGAGAGACCCTCACACCCACCGCACCAGACGCACTCACAGCCTGTGACTGGAACTGGGTGTTAATGGGAGATTTAGAGGATATTTAACAGGTAATTAAGGACACAGTCTGCAACTCTGTGTTATTTTCAGAGCAGATTACATTCTGTCCTGGGATGTACAGAAGTTGTGGAAGTCCAGTTCTGGGACAGCAACAACCCTGAATAGTTTCATCAATTGTCTGGTGAGAAACAGTTTACTGCCATTTGTAAATGCTGTGTGTAGGAGCAACGCACCTGTTTTCTGTCTGCAGTGTATTCTGTGTTACGTGTTTATTATGGTAACACGTCATGTGAGTGGGGGCGTGGGAAAAGCGAACCGAATAAGTTACATATTCGAACTTTGTTCTCAAAAGTTTTGAGCTGGGGACGGACGGATGTCATATCTTTGTTGAACGATACGTTGCAGCTTAACTTACGATTTATAATACTTAAGATTCATCGCTTCTAGATTGTATGTTGCTTATAGAGGATCGAATACATATCTTAGACATTTTGGAACGTCATCATTGGAGTGATTGGAGGGTGCGTCATTCAAGTATAACAATCTGTGTGAGGTTGCCTGCAGCGGCAATTGATTTGTTAGAACTGGCCACTGTGCTGTGTTTATTTCAAATATACCACTGTTCATTTTGTGCTCTTTGACAGGAACAAATTGAAATATAATCCCTCACCTTGAGAAATATCACACTGTCTTTTTGATCCATCTGTTCCTTTAACTTTGAGATTTCCTCCTGAATCCACCCGATATTCTCTTGAATCTCTCGAATATTTTTTTCCATTCGATTTAGAATCCTCTCCTCTTCCTCCCTGAGATCCCTGAGTAAGCTCTGCTCTTTCTCAGTGATAATCTGGCGCAGTTCTGCAAACTGAGACGTGATGTGGGTCTGAACGCTGTGTGACTGTTCCTATCGAATGAAAGGTGAAGATTAATTTACTATATTGCTGTCTGTATTTCCTGATGACGTTAAGGTGACCATTCGGTCCATTAAAGTTCATGCTTCTGAATCATTCCCGTCAACCCCATTCCCTCACGTTTTCCTGAAACCTCCCTCATTGACCTATTAACTCCTACCTGATTCACATACAACTTCCCCCACCTTCACAGGGTTAATTGTAATTAACCATTCATCCAGCATGTCCTTGGGATGTGTCTGAAACTGTCGTGGTCACAGGAAGAGCATGCAAACTCCACACGGACAGTACCAGAGGTCAAGATCGAACCCGAGTCACTAGAGCTGCGATACTCTGCTATTCTGCATTAAAGGGAGCAAAACTATACAGTAATATCAGAAAATCCGCTCAGGAAGCCTCACCCGAACTCCGGAAATCTTCTCTTTCTGTTGCTGCTCCTTTTCCTGGAAGTCTGATTTCTTTTTTGTGAGAGAGTCTAAGGAAGATTTTAGCTGATCCTGAAAGTCAGAGAGCGTAAGAAATAGAAAAAAGGGAGAACAAAAGAAACAGGGGATCAAACGCGATTACCGCACACAAAATGCCAGAGGAACTCAGCATCTAAAGTGGCATGCAAAAGTTTGGGCACCCCGGTCAAAATTTCTTTTGCTGAGAATAGCTAAGTGAGTAAAAGATGAACTGATTTCCAAAATGCATAAAGTTAAAGATGACAGATTTCTTTAATGTTCTAAGCAAATATGTTTTTTTTATTTCCATATTTTGCGGTTTCAAAATAACAATAACATTGCGGCCTAGAAGTTCTATTTTAACTTCATCAGTCCACAGGACTTGTTTCCAAAATGCATCAGGCTTGTTTGGATGTTCTTTGAACTCTTCAAATAGAACTTTTTGGCCACAATGAGCAAAGGTATGTTGGAGCAAAAGAGGGTGCAGGATTTCATGAAAAGAATCCCTCTCCAACTGTTCAGCACGGGGGGTGGACTGATCATGTTTTGGGCTTGTGTTGCAGCCAGTGGTCTGGGGAACATTTACTGGTAGAGGGAAAAATGAATTTAATTAAATACCAGCAAATTCTGGAAGCAAATGTCACACCGTCTGTAAAAAAGCTGAAAAGAAGATGGCTTCTACAACAGGATAATGAACCGCAACACACCTCAAAATCCACAATGGACTACCTCAAGAGGCGCAAGCTGAAGATTTTGCCATGGCCCTCACAGTCCCCCTGACCAAAACATCATTGAGAATCTGTGGGTAGAACTCAAAAGAGCAGTGTATGCAAGACGGCCCAAGAATCTCACAGAACTTGAAGCCTTTTGCAAGGTAGAATGTGCAAAAATCAACCAAACATGAAATGACAGACTCAGCTGGCTACAGAAAGTGTTTACAAGCTGTGATACTTGCCAAAGGGGGTGTTAGTAAGTACTGACCATGCAGGGTGCCCAAACTTTTGCTTCGGGCCCTTTTCCTTTTTTGTTATTTTGAAACTGTAAAAGATGGAAATAAAAACATTTATTGCTTAAAATATTAAAGAAATGTGTCATCTTTAACTTCATGCCTTTTCAAAATTTGTTCATTTTTACTCGCTTAGCTATTCACAGGAACAGAAGTTTTGACCAGGAGTGCCCAAACTTTTGCAAGCCACTGTATGCAGGACAAAGAAACAGTCGACGTTTCGGGATGAGACCCTTCACTAGGACTGGGAAGGAATGGGGCAGAAGCCAGAATAAAAAGGTTGGGGACGAGAACCAGCTGACAGGTGACGGGTGAGACAACGTGAGGGGGAACGTGGGGGAGGGTGGTGAAGTGAGAAGCTGAGAGGGGACAGGTGGAAGAGGCAAAGAGCTGAAGAAGGAGGGAACTAACACGAGAGGACAATTGGCCATGGAAGTAAAGGGAGGAATTCGGTCTGTTTGGGCCCCTGAATGGTGACGAGGGAGGAGGTGTGGGAGTCAGGTGTATCACCTGTCCCGTTTACAGGTATCGGTGTCAGGAGGGAGATCAGTTGGACGGAGCGAGTGGATAAGGGAGTTACGTGGAGAGCGATCTCTACGGAGAGCGGAGAGTTGTGGAAGTGACATGGCGGTGGGATGTGCTTGGTGATAGAATCGCGTTGGAGATGGTGAAAGATGCAGAGAACGATATGTTGGTTATGGAACCTCGTGTGTTTGTAGGTAGCACTTTGGAGATTCAGTTGACGATGGGGTTAGTATCAAATTCAGGTTAGTTTTACCTTGTAGATTTTAACAGCTTCTTTAATCGGCAGGAAGCGGTGCTCTCTATGTTCCTGCGCATCTCTACAGATCACACAGATCAGTGTCTTGTCTGTTTCACAAAACAGCTTCAGTTCTTCCTCATGTTCCTCGCAGTGAAGTTTACTTTCCTTCCCTTTCGGATTCAGGTTTAAATTTCGAATTTTTTCAACCAGATTTGCTAAGGCCCGATTGACCCTGAGGGTGCGGTCAGCAATCTCCTCTCTACACTCCGGGCAGGAGTTTCTCTCCTCCCTTTCCCAACACCGTGTGATACAAGGGCGACAGAAGTTGTGCGCGCACTCCAGCAACACCGGATCGGTGAAGAAATCCAGGCAGATGGGACAAATTGCCTCCTCGCTCAAACTCTCGACCTGTTCTTTCGAAGCCATGTTTACTCCTGGCACTTCCTGATTCAGAACGCTGCCGATCCCCTGCAGTACCGCGATTGTCCACTACAGGCGCTGCAGATTCAGCGAATGAACATTACGTTACTGCCTGTGATTTCCATACCAGGGTGGGATCGGAAACACATAAACTGGTCGGAAATATACACTTGGCCATGGATTGCCCAAGCCCGGCTGCAAAAGGAGGATGGTGGGCATGGGGCTAGTAATCACAATGCGACAGATACTTCAGGGAACGCTGGAGAGCTGCTGTTGGCCTGTGCCCCAGTAGGCGTGATGGGCGAAGGAAGAAGCAGAACAGAAATGAAGCCGGAGAGAAGAGCCTGGTTCAGTCTGAGGCAGGACTGAAAGGGGCAAGTTCTGAAAAGAGAGGCACAAGAGACTGCAGATGCTGGAATCTCGAGTCAGAAATATGATGCTGAAGGAGCTGAGCGGGACAGGCAGCGTCTGTGGAGAGGAATGTACAATAGACTTTCCGGGTCGGGATCCTTCATCTGGACTGTCTCAACCTGAAATGCCTGACCTGATGAGTAATTCCAGCAGCTCCGTTTTATTGTTTCTCCAGATCTGAAGAGAAGTAAGGCTTGGGTGCAAAACGGTGGCAAATATTGAAAGCAACTATTAAATTAGTTAATGCCATGAAAATGGGGTTATGGAGAGAATATTGTGCTTTGAGGGAGACAGATGAAGTGGTAATGACCGACCTGTGACTACAGGGGGAAAAAAGCACAGGACCGGACATTCAACGTCACAGGGAGCAAAACATTATTTTTTCGGTAACGTCCTGATTTCAACAGCCTTTCGTGAGAGAAACTTCGTGACTTAACGCATGTCCATCCCGGCTGCAATGGAAGGCCCGGTCTCCCTCACTCAGCCCAGAAGTTGAATATTATTATGGTGACTAAAGTCCATATAGATATTCACAGGGATAAATCGTGCAGTGCCTTTACCCAGTGATTTTACATTCTTTGCCAGTGGGGTATTTAGTGCTATTTTACATTCGATAAAACCGATAGGACTGTTGTCGCTCATGTGCCCCCCGGGGTGTTTCACTACGACAATAATTGAGAAGCTTCCTCAGCCAACCCGGCCCCTCCCTGTCCAGGAGCAGGGGGACCCTGTAGTTTCAATGCTGTCCCTGCAGCCTGGAAAGTGCCGGTCGGCAACATTCCTGTACGACAGGGGTTCCCAACATTTTCCATGCCATGGATCAATGTCATTAACCGTGGACCCCAGGTTGGGAACATCAGCTCTACGGACATCTCGATGTGATGACAGACCAACAGGCTTTGGGGGTCTTCCACCGAGTTGATGATCTTCCAGCAGCACTTGCTGTCCGTTTTCCTGTGCGTCCAGGGAACAGCCCGAGGATCAGTGACCCTTCTGTCACGCAGCTGCTGTGACACAGGCCCTTGCATCTTTCTCCACACATCTTCACCAGCCCACAGTCCGCAAAGAGGTGAGTGACCGTCTCGTCTCCACTGCAGTAATCTCGGGGCAGCGCGCTGTGGGAGTGATCTCCGGGCATGCAGCAAGGATCAGACTGGGAGGGCCCCTCTCGCCGCCAGACAGGTAAGGTCTTGGTGCCTGTTTGTGTGATCTGGTGATGAGGTATTCTGCCAGATGGTCTGGACTGTCTGCTCAGGGAACCACTCCACTGTGTCCATCCAGTCCTTCTCCCGCAGTAACTGCAGGACATTCCGTGCTGACCACTGTCTGATGTTCTTGTGGTCAAAGCTGCTGGTCTGAAAGAACTGTAACCAACATCATTATCACAAGGTTCACATGGAGAAGCTTCCTGACTGAGACAGACACAGTCTCACAGGGTATTTACAGGGTAGGGGTAGGAATGATGTTTCTCCCCGGCTGGGGTGTGAAACCAGGGGTCACAGACTCAAAATCCGAAGTCACCTCGGCAGGACTGAGATGCGGAGAAATTTCCTCACACAGAGCGCGGTGAATCTTTTGAATTTTCTCCGCAAGGATTCTAAATTCAAACGACAAATTTCGGGGCTCGGCGAAGTTCGGAACGTTGAAGGAAAGTGGTGCTGAGGTCAAAGATCAGCCATGTTCTGAGTGAGGGGCAGAACAGGGCAAGGGGCCGAACGGCAACGCCTGCTCCTGTTTCTTATTTTCTGAAGCACGAGTTTACCTTTGCGCCTTGTTCTCCCTTGGCTTTCAGCCTGTCGGATTGCACAGGGGTGCGGCGAGAACTCCACAGATCCACCAACAGACGCTGAGGTTATTTCATGTTCTCGTTATTTATCGATATTTATTTATATTTGCGTTTTCACAGTTTGTTACCTTCAGCACTCTGGTTGATCTTTCACTGCCTGATTTTGCTGTGGTTACTATTCTATACTTTTTTCTATGTATGTCTGCAGGAAAATGATTCTCGGGGTTGTACGTGGTGATTTATATGTACTCGTTTAATAAAATTTACTTTTAAATTTGAGTTTCGGGGAACTTCCGTTGATTTTAGAACAAACTGTGACTGACATCTCCGTCTCCCGGCAGCAGCCCGTTCTCAGACAAACTCTCAGCCAATCAGCGATCGCTTCTAGGAGAAAGATGCTCTCATTGGCTGAGGGGTGTCAGTGGGCGGGACGCTGAGCGCTGGAAGCGGGCCGGAGTCTGGAACCGGGACCGAGTGAGGCCGGAGACTGGGAGCTGCGCCTCGGGTTTCGGCTGCAACACCGGCGGGTCCTGAATCCTTTCGAAGGCAGAGCTGAAGAGACTGGCGGAGATTCCGTGAGATGTTTCAGCTACACGGAGGGCGCCCGGCCTTTCCCCGCCGAGGAACGGGGCCTGTTGTCTGGACTCGTCCCCTGCTGCTGGGAGACGGGAGCTGCCCCGCAGCGGCTGCCGATGGATCTCCGGAGCTCTCACCGCTCCCCTGTGCAATCCGAATGGCTGAAATCCAAGGGAGAACAAGGCACAAAGGTAAACTCGTGCTTTAGAAAATAAGAAACAGGAGCAGGCGTGGCCATTCGGCCCGTTGCGCCTGTCCTACCCTTTCCTCAGAATACAGCCGATCTTTGACCTCAGCGCCACTTTCCTGCAACGTCCCCATAATCCTGAGCCCCTAAATTTGCAAACCTTGTGAAGAAACTTCCAAATATTCAGCACAATCTGGGTGAGGAAATTTTTCGGCATCTCAGTCCTACTGAGGTGACCTTGGATTTTGAATCTGTGACCCCTGGTTCCACCCTCCAGCCAGGGAAATCATCATTCCTGCGCCTACCCTGTCAATACCCTGTGAAACTGTGTCTGTCTCCGTCAGACCACCTCTTATTTCTCTAGTTTTGCGACAGGCCAGTCAGTGTCATCTCTCTGAGGACACAACCACAACCCTGAAATCAATCTGGGAAAATTCTTCATTCCATTTATCCCATAGACTGACTCTGGGAAGGAGACCAGTCCTGCGTACAGTGTTCCACGTACACTCTCACCAGGACCCCAGATAACTTCAGAGATCTTTATTCTTGTATTAAACCATAAGACCATTTTCCCTATCATGTCGGCTCCACTATTTCATTATGGCTGATCCATTTTTCCTCTCTGCAGCCACCTCTTGCCATCCCCCACCCCGTATCTCGTCATGCCCTGAACGATCAAGAATCTATCATCCTCTGTCTTAAATATGCATCATGACTTGGCCTCCACAGCTGCTTGTGGCAAAGATTTCCACAGATTCAGTTCTCTCTGCTACAGAAATTCCTCCTCATCTCCGTTCCAAAAGGATGCCCCTCTATTTTGAGACTATGTCCTCTGGTCTTAGACAACCCACCAGAGGAAACACCTTCTCCACATTCACTCTATCAAGGTCTTTCAGTATTCAATAGGTTTCAATTAGGTCACCCCTCACTCTTCTGAATTCCAGTGAATACTGGCCCACAGCCATAAACAATCTTCATATGACAAGCTGTTTAATCCTGCAGATCATTTTCATGAAGTGCCTTTGAACCCTTTCCAGTTTCAGCACATCCTTTCCAAGATAAGGGCCGCAAACTGCCATCAATACTCGAAGTGAGGCCCCACCAGTGCTTTATAAAGACCCAGCATTACATGTTTGTGTTTGTATTCTTGTCCTCTTCAAATGAAGGCTGACATTGTATTTAATTTCCTCAGCACAGACTCCTGCAAATTAACCTTTAGGGAATTCTGCACAAGGACTCCCAAATCCCTCTGTATCTCAATATTTGTATTTTCTCTCCATTTAGAAAATAGTCAACCCTTTTATTTCAGAAACTAAAGTGCAAGACCATACACTTCCCGACACAGCATTTCACCTGCCAATTCATTGCTCATTCTCCTAATCTGTCTAAGTGCTTATGTAGCCCCCCCCACCATTTCCTCAAAACTTCTTGCCCCACCATTTATCTTTGTATCACTTGAAAACGTTGCTACAAAGCCATCAATTCCATCATCCAAATCTTTCCTGTGATACTATGGTCTCGTAGCTTGTTAGGCAGCCTTCTGTGTGGCACCTTGTCAACACATTAACCGATTGTCCTTTGTCTATTCTGCTTGCTATTTCTTCAAAGCATTCCAGCAAATTTTGCAGGCAAGATTTTATCTTGAGGAAACGATGTTGACAATGTCCTATTGTATCATGTGCCTCCAATTACCCTGAAAGCACATCCTTAGCAATCGACTCCAATGTCTTCCCAACGACCGAGGTCAGATTAAACGGCCTATTTAATTTTCTTTCTTCTGCCTTTCTTCCTTCTTGAAGTGTGATGTGACATGGGTCTTCGGGAACTATTACAGAATCTAGCGATTCTTGAAAGATCAATACAAATGTCTCCACAGTCTCTTCAGCCACCTCTTTAAGAACCCTGGGGTGAACACCAACTGATCCAGGTGACATCTACCCTCAGTTTTCCAAGAACCTTCTCCCTACTGCTGGTTATTTTACACACTTCGTGATCCTTGACACCAGCGACTTCCACCATTCTGTTAGTGTCTTCCATGGTGAAGGCTGATGCAATTCACCTGCTATTTCTATGTTCCTCATGATGAACTCTCCAGCATCGTTCTCCAACAGTCTGAGATCACCTGTCAGCTCACTTTCACACTTTATGTATCTGAAAAAAACTTTGAATATTATTGGCTAGTTTAATTCCATATTCCATCTTTACTTCTTTAATGATTTTTTTAGTTGTCTTCGTCGGCTGGTGTTTAAAACTTTTCCCTCACTAATTTCCACTCTATTATATACCCTCTCTTTGGCTTTCATGTTGAGTTTGACTTCTCTTGACAGACATGGTTGTGCCATCTAGCTACTCCTTTGGTGTGTATATATCCTGTGACTTCCAAGTTGCTTCCAGAGGTTCCAGCCATTGCTGCTCTGCCGTCCTCCCTGCCAGTGTTCTTTTCCAATCAATTTTGGCTCTCTCCTCTCTCTTGCCTCCGTAATGCCCTTACACCACTGTAATACTGATACATCGGACCTTAGCTTCTCCTTCTCAAATTTCAGGATGCATTCGATCACTTTACCTTAAACTCTCTGATCAATACCAGAATTCACTGCAGAATACCCAATTGAGAATAGCTGATCCCCTCGTGGGCTCAACCACAATAAGCCATCCCATAGGCATTCTAGAAATTCCTCGTATTTGAAACTGCACCAACCTAATTTTCCCAATCTGCCTGCATATTGAAATCCCCCATGACTATTGTAACTTTGCCCCTTTGGCATACATTTTCTTTTTCCCATTGGAACTTGTGGATCACATCCTTACTACTGTTTGGTGGTCTGTGCATTCCTCCCATGAGGGTCTTTTAACCCTTGCAGTGCCTTTGCTCTCTCCACAATGATTCAACACCTCCCAATCCATTGTCACCTCTTTCTAATGATTCAATTTTGATTTTTTACCAACAGAACCACGCCACCCTCTCTGCTTTCCTGCCTGTCTTTTCAATGCAATGAGTGTCCTTGGACAGAACCAGCTATAGTCTGCTTTCAGCCATGATTCAGTGATACCTGCCAATCTGTAACTGTGCTACAAGTTTGTCGGCCTTACTCTGTATACTGCGCATATTCAAATATAACACCTTCAGTCTAGTATTCAACTTTCCCAATTCTGCCCACCCCTTACACTGGCAACTCATCCTGTTGATTGCAATGTTGCCCTGCCATCAGCCTCTCCTCACTAGGAGTCTCACCACACATTTCCTCTATTTGTAAACCAACTACCTCATCTTCAGCACTGTCAGTACGGTTCCCATCACCCTGCTGTCAGTTTAAGCCCACCCGAGTAACATAAAGATCAATTTCTTTCTCCAACATGGGTAGAAATTTGCGACAACCGTGAGATGTCAGAGCTCACTATGGAGATTAAAAATATTTCTTCTGAAATGCTGTCCTTTACCCATTGATATCTTTTGTAAATCTTCCTGCAGGTTACAAGTGACAAAGAATTTGTGAACGGGAATCCAAACACCAACAACAGGTCAGTTTTAATGTCTCTGTCCAGATGTTAAAGGAGTGATCGGATGTTTCCTTTGTGACACCAATATATCAGCAGTTGATCCTTAGGGATGAGGAAGTATCTCATCCCAACTGGAAATATGCTGTGTGTCTGAAATGTTGTAACTCAGTGAAATCCACTGGAACCCGGGTGCTGAGAACACACCAGCATTTTGTTCTCCAACTGCATTGACTATATGAGGGATTGACTATGTCTGACATCCAACCTTGTGAAGCACCACTGAATTCACACCGTGGAGAGACCAGTCACCTGCTGACAATGCGAGAAGGGGTTTACTTGGGCATCCGGTTTACAGAGGCATCAGAAAGTTCACACCGCAGAGTGATCATTCACCTGTTCCATTT
This sequence comes from Mobula birostris, assembly GCF_030028105.1. Classification (NCBI taxonomy): domain Eukaryota; kingdom Metazoa; phylum Chordata; class Chondrichthyes; order Myliobatiformes; family Myliobatidae; genus Mobula; species Mobula birostris. The sequence goes on along the minus strand of NC_092389.1, from coordinate 55,215,020 downwards.
GTGGGAAAGGATTCATTGGATCATTTGACCTACTGGCACACCAGTCAGTTCACAGCAATGCTTTCTATAATTAACCATGCCCTTCAAGCATCAACGTAGCTTTACTCACTTTATCCCAATAAAATTATATGTTCAGAGTTTTTAAAAAATTCAAAGAATGAACATCTTTTATCATTTGTGACGGGGATAAAGGACCAGCAGAGATAGATACCACTTTGGAGTCTCATATTGCTATAAACTACTAATATTTATTAGTAACTACACTATACAGTAATATAAATGTAGATAAATCAAACAGGTTAGCAATGGTTATATATAAAAGTAAGTGTGGAATATATATGTATGAAAAACCAAGCTTCTTTAAGTCTAGGGGTAAAAAGATGCAGTCTTACGATGTTGAGTAAAGTTCAGTTCAGTTCGTGGTATTTAGTTGAGTAGTAATGGAGAGAGAGAGAGAGAGTGAGTTGAGTCTTCAGGTGAGCTGATGCCGTTGATCTTCTTGTTGTCCTCCGAAATCCTTTACAAGTCACTGACTGTGACTTTAACCAGGGGGACGGTTTTCCTGTGGTGGAGCTATCACCCCGGCAAGGGTGGACACATAGACAACTCCCCCCACCAGTCAACCCCTTCTTCACCGATGAAATAGCAATTTGGAATCGATCCGCCTGATCGATCCTCCAAAACCCACTTTCTCTGCGGCCACAACAATGCTGATTCAGTGTCCAGATGATTGAAGACGTGAGGTTGCCTTGGCAGTCAAAGTGAAGGATAATCCAAAGAGCTTTTACAGGTATATTAAGAGCAAAAGGATTGTAAGGGATAAAATCGGTCCTCTTGAAGATCAGAGTGGTCGGCTATGTGCGGAACCAAAGGAAATGGGGGAGATCTTAAATAGGTTTTTTGCGTCTGTATTTACTAAGGAAACTGGCATGAAGTCTATGAAATTGAGGGAATCAATTAGTGAGACCATGGAACTGTACAGATTGAAAAGGAGGTGCTTGCTGTCTTGAGGAAAGTTAAAGTGGATAAATCCCCGGGACCTGACAAGGTGTTCCCTCGGACCTTGAAGGAGACTAGTGTTGAAATTGCGGGGTCCCTGGCAGAAATATTTAAAATGTCGCTGTCTACGGGTGAAGTGCCGGAGGATTGGAAAATGTCTCATGTTGTTCCGTTGTTTAAAAAAGGATCGAAAAGTAATCCAGGAAATTATAGGCCGGTGAGTTTAAAGTCGGTAGTAGGTAAGTTATTGGAGGGAGTACTAAGAGACAGAATCTACAAGCATTTGGATAGACAGGAGCTTATTAGGGAGAGTCAACATGGCTTTGTACGTGGTAGGTCATGTTTGACCAATCTATTGGAGTTTTTCGAGGAGGTTACCAGGAAAGTGGATGAAAGGAAGGCAGTGGATATTGTCTACATGAATTTCAGTGAGGCCTTTGACAAGGTCCCACATGGGAGGTTAGTTAGGAAAATTCAGTCGCTAGGTATACATGGAGAGGTGGTAAATTGGATTAGACATTGGCTCAATGGAAGAAGCCAGAGAGTGGTGGTAGAGAATTGCTTCTCTGAGTGGAGGCCTGTGACTAGTGGTGTGCCACAGGGATCAGTGCTGGGTCCATTGTTATTTGTCATCTATATCAATGATCTGGATGATAATGTGGTAAATTGGATCAGCAAATTTGCTGATGATACAAAGATTGGAGGTGTAGTAGACAGTGAGGAAGGTTTTCAGAGCCTGCAGAGGGACTTGGACCAGCTGGAAAAATGGGCTGAAAAATGGCAAATGGAGTTTAATACAGACAAGTGTGAGGTATTGCACGTTGGAAGGGCAAACCAAGGTAGAACATACAGGGTTAATGGTAAGGCACTGAGGAGTGCAGTAGAACAGAGGGATCTGGGAATACAGATACAAAATTCCCTAAAAGTGGCGTCACAAGTAGATAGGGTCGTAAAGAGAGCTTTTGGTACATTGGCCTTTATTAATCAAAGTATTGAGTATAAGAGCTGGAATGTTATGATGAGGTTGTATAAGGCATTGGTGAGGTCGAATCTGGAGTATTGTGTTCAGTTTTGGTCACCAAATTACAGGAAGGATATAAATAAGGTTGAAAGAGTGCAGAGAAGGTTTACAAGGATGTTGCCAGGACTTGAGAAACTCAGTTACAGAGAAAGGTTGAAAAGGTTAGGACTTTATTCCCTGGAGCGTAGAAGAATGAGGGGTGATTTGATAGAGGTATATAAAATTATGATGGGTATAGATAGAGTGAATGCAAGCAGACTTTTTCCACTGAGGCAAGGGGAGAAAAAACCAGAGGACATGGGTTAAGGGTGAGGGGGGAAAAGTTTAAAGGGAACATTGGGGGGGGCTTCTTCACACAGAGAGTGGTGGGAGTATGGAATGAGCTGCCAGACGAGGTGGTAAATGCGGGTTCTTTTTTAACATTTAAGAATAAATTGGACAGATACATGGATGGGAGGTGTATGGAGGGATATGGTCTGTGTGCAGGTCAGTGGGACTAGGCAGAAAATGGTTCGGCACAGCCAAGAAGGGCCAAAAGGCCTGTTTCTGTGCTGTAGTTTCTATGGTTTCTATTAGGTCAGCCATAGGTTAACATGAATATCTTGTGTTAATATTGAACTGTTTCATTCAAAAAAAAGATCATGTGTCCTGAGGTCTGTATCATCTGACCTCCCATTTATCCCACCAGCTGAACATCACCTGTCATTCAAAGAGTCCCTCCTTCCTTTGCAAAGAAATGTACAAGCAGGCAACAAGTCCTTGAAGAAATATCAACAACCTGCTGAAAATCATAACATCCAGTGTCCATTAAATAACACTGCCTTCGGTCACCATAGCAACCTTCGAGCTGCTCGGTGCTGTCTCCAACTCCAAACTCAGTAAAAATCCAAAGTTACTTCCAATGACTTAAAGTGACAGTCCAACTGTTAATCTTCATCCCTCTCTCTCCTTTCCAGACAAACCATCAATGATAAATGTCTCTCTCTGTCTCAGTTCAAACAGTTAATAGGGACACTCCTGGATCCCCTCACACTCCCCTTTCTCAGGGAAAAAAAAATATCGAGGACAATTTTTTTTTAAAAGGTCCATCACAGGGTTTTAAACAATGCAGGGGAAATAAATATCCGATGACAAAGCAAAAATGGTTACAGTTTTCAACTTAACATCTGGATAACTAATCAGCTATGAGATGTTTGATTTTTAAGTCACTTTCCTGCAATACTAGACTCCAATTTAACAACCTTCTATGCTTATCCATCTTAGTTAGAAACATCAACGGGTTATAACCCATGTAAACCACAAGTGGTTTCTGAGCAACAGAAAGGTTTTGAGGTCTCTGATCATAGGCCTCAAAATGTTGTAAAGCCAGAATAAGTGCTAGTAATTCCTTTTCAACAGTTGAATATTTTTTCTGGTGTACATTAAATTTCTTTCAGAAATAAGCTACTGGGTGTTCAATATCATCCGCACCCTCCTGTAACAGTACTGCCCCAGCAGCTTCCTCACTAATACCAGCTGTTATAGAAAATGGCTCTGAAAAATCAGGTGCTTTGAGCACAGGATAGTTTCCAGACGTTCAAATGCCTCCTGGCAAAGGTCACTCCATTCAAATCTTTCACACTTCCCTAGGAGCTTTGTTAGGGGGAGAGCAATGTCAGCAAAGTTCTTACAGAATTTTCTATAATACCCAACCATCCCTAAAAACCTCCTCAAAGCTTTCTTCTCTGTCAGAACAGGAACCTCAGCAACAGCTTGAGCCTTGGCCTGTCCAGGAGCCAGTGGCCTTGGCCCACCACATAACCCAGATGTGTAACTGTGGCATGGCCAAACTCACTTTTAGCCAGGTTCACCGTAAGACTGGCCTTAGAAAGTCGATCAAACAGTTTCTCTACCGCTGCAATATGTTCTTCCCATGTGTCATTCCAGACCACTAAATCATTGATATCAACGCCTGTGCTTTCTAACCCTCCAATCACTGAATTGAACATTCTTTGAAATGTTTCTAGAGGATTCTTCATCCCAAAGTGTAAAACGTTGTATTCATACAGTCTAGACGGTGTCACAAATGTTGATATCTCTTTAACCCTCTCTGTTAAAGGAACGCCCGAGTATCCTTTTAACAAGTCAATCTAAATAAGGTATTTAGCTTCCCCACTCCATCAATACAGTCATTCATTCTCTTTCTTTGTTCTTTCTTGTTTCTAATTTCTTGTTCAACCATTTTATTTTTCTCAGAGTTCACTCTGTGATGATACCATTTCATAAGCTGGACTAAATTCATAATGATGTCATTCACTGCACCTGTGCCCCATTTCAAAACACCAATTAGTCATTTTACTTGTTTTTTCGGTTTTGGGTCCAACTGGTGGAGCTTATCAGTAATATTTTTCAAAACAATGGAATTCTGACATCTTGGTGCGTCTAGATTCAATGAGTAAACATGTTTTTCCATTCCAGTATCAGATTTCACATCTCCATTTTGTACTCCAATAATTCTTCCAGCTACAATTCTAGTAAACAAGTGTCTTATTTTGACTCGACCATTTTGTAAACTTTCCTTAGCAAAGTCACAAAGCTTACTAAATCCCTTCCAGAGTTCTCTGAGTAGGGTCAAAGGTCCTTTTGGCCTGTAACTGAACACAGGTTCCAACAAGTTACCCTTCACTGCCTTCTGAATCGAATCTCCAACAATAAATAAGAAGAGGGGAACCCCCTCGTCCCAATTTTCCTCATTCCTCACACAATGATGTCCACCTAAAGGCATACTGTAAGCCATGTTTAAAATTTCAGCCCTGTAACCTTTCAAAACCACCCCGTGACTTGCAGGCACTGTGGCTGGTCTCCACTTCCTCATCAACACCCCATCTTCAAGGTAACATCCCACTGACTCTCTCTGAACCTCCTCTCCTGTGAGAGCCATCTCTCTTTAAGCCACCGTTCCAGAATCTCGCTTCTGTTCCTCGATACATTCCTTTCTCAACAAAGACAAACCTTTCTTATACACCTTACCCTTATCAGCTGTATTACCCTCCAAATCCTGCTGAAATCTGGAAGGTGGACAAGTCTGTGACACATCATAATTTAACCCTTTGGTCTTGCTATCACAGGTCTCAATAGCAACTTTGCTCATCAGCGGAATTGCTGAAACACTCTTATCTTGGAGAGCTGTCATCATGCCTCCATTGTTCATTAAACTCAGTACCATCATCAGGCTGATCAGAATCATGTATACATTATGAAAGAGACCAAATAAACTGCCCATCTGATTACGATCTATACTTCGACTTGTATCCATAGCAACTTCCACTCCAAAACCACAACAATTTTTCCGCCTCTCCGTAATATCACTCTGAATAACAGCATGGCCTTGCAGGTGCTGACTTCCACATGTCCAAACAAAATCCAACAAACTAGTGCATCCTGTCTCAGCAGGCCTTTGTCCTGCAAGCAGGGTCAAAGGTCGCGCAACCACGCCAACTTTTTTCCATCACTTTATCCGAAAGTCCAGGAACAACACTTTTCCCATTACTTCCAGCAACATTGACCTCAACAGGTTCCAAAACACAGTCTACTACAAATGACTGAGAATCCTCACATTCCACTGATACCAAGGTTAACCCCTTACTCAGTGAACCAAGTCCATCTGACACACAAAAACTGCATTCCTTTCCAACCAAGTCAGACACCTCAGACCTTAACTGAGTTTCAACACAAGGTTCAGAACCCTGTGAATCCACAGGTACTTCAACAAGCTGAACACATTCAATCGGAACAACTGCCTCTTCTGGGCTGTCATCACTTGTCCCAGTTTCAAATTCAAGGTCGTCTTGAACCTCCCAGCTATTCTCTGGCAAACTCCCTTCTGGAGTTAACTCAACCTCGTGGGTTAAAACTTCTTCGTCTGCTTTTTTATCAAACCCCCTCAGGGTGGGGCATCCTCTGCCACTCGGTATGCCCTTACCTCATCAGGAACACAACTTTTAAATTCATCACACGAAACAAGCCCTTCCGAGCTGTAAAAATCATCAGGGTCCGACACTAAACCTCTTTGCTGCAACCTCTCCCTTTTAAACTGTCTCTGCCTTTCTGCCACGTGATCTTCACATTGCCATTTCTCCCTCTCGAGCTGTCTCTGTATTTCTGCCTCTTTAGCCTCATGGACCCTTCGTCTCTCTGCCTCTCTGACCTCTCTCTCGAGCTGTTTTAATTTCAGTTCATGCTCCCCGTTTACTATTTCCAACAGAAGCTGAAGCTCATCCTCAGTAGATTCACCTTCCACGAACAACTCTAACGCCTCCTCATCAAATGTTCCCTTGTCTATATAATATTCAACTATTTTTCTTTGAATTTCTACTTTACTCACACCCTTCTTTACCTCAATTCTCAATTCTTTAGCAATGTCCCGCAACTCATACTTTTTAGCAAACTTCAAAGTCACCAGGTCTGGTGATTTCAGAAAGTCTCTAACACCCATTTCTGCTGTGTTTCCACACAACCAAATCAAAAGTGATTTTCCCCAATCAATTCAAACCAGCCTCCCGACCAATTTGTTCATATCACGGACACAGGCCCCAATTATGTCACGTACTCCGTGACGGGGATAAAGAACCAGCAGAAATAGAAATCACGTTGGAGTCCAGTATTGCTATAAACTACTAATATTTATTAGTAACTACGCAATACAGTCATATCAATGTAGATAAATCACACACAATTAATCACAATATTAATTGTCTTATTAATATATAGCAATGATTATATATAAAAGTAAGTGTGGAATAAGTATGTATAAAAACCAAGCTTCTTTAAGTCTAGGGGTAAAAAGATGCAGTCTTACGATGCTGAGTAAAGTTCAGTTCAGTTCAGTTCAGTTCGTGGTATTTAGTTGAGTAGTGATGGAGAGAGAGAGAGAGTGAGTTGAGTCTTCAGGTGAGCTGATGCCGTTGATCTTCTCGTCGTCCTCCGAAATCCTTTACAAGTCACCAACTGTGAATTTAACCGGGGGACCCGTCTTCCTGTGGTGGAGTTATCACCCCAGCAAGGGTGGACACATGGACAACTCCCCACCAATGAACCCCTTCTTCACATGGTGGAATAGCAATTTGGATCGATCTGCCTGATCGATCCTCTAAAACCCACTTTCTCTGCAGGCACAATAATGCTCATTCAGTGTCCGGATCATGTGTCTGAGGTCTGTATCATCTGACCTCCCATTTATCCCACCAGCTGAGCATCACCTGTCATTCAAAGAGTCCCTCCTTCCTTTGTCTGTGAAGAACTGCACAAGCAGACAACAAGTCCTTGGAAGTAACATCAATAACCTGCTGAAAATCACAACATCGAATGTCCATTAAATAACACCGCCTTCAGTCACCATAGCAACCTTCGAGCTGCTCGGTGCTGTCTCCAACTCCAAACTCAGTAAAAATCCAGAGTTACTTCCAATGACTTAAAGTGACAGTCCAACTGTTAATCTTCGTCTCTCTCTGTCTCTTTTCAAAAGCAACATATCAGTGGTAAGTAACTCTGTCTCTCTCTCCTTTCCAAACAAACCATCAATGATAAATGTCTCTCTCTGTCTCACTTCAAACAGTTAATAGGGGCACTCCTGGATCCCCTCACACTTGATATTTTCAGATGTATTGCCTAACTTTTAATTAATTTGTTAATTAATTAAAATGAGATGAATTTTTATTTGACTGCATTGTTTTCAGTTTAATGAACAACAATTGACTTTGGTTACTGCTTCATTCTCCACTGCCTGACAACATGCAAGCAGAAATACAAATTCAAAGCAGGAGTGAGATACTTGTGTCCTCTTTGCCAGCTATTAACATTAATGGTGATCCAGATGTGGCCTCAATTTTCCATTTTCCATTGCTCTGTTGCTTATTATGAACGTTAGTTTTGGTTTAAATTTATTCAAAGAGAGCTTCAAACATCTTTGAAGGAAAAAAGTCCCAAGGACTGACAACTCTCTGAGAGAGAAATATGTTGTCTAATTAGTTTCAAATGAATAACGCTCATAGAGTAACCTGAGTTATGGAATATAAAGTCATTTCCGCATTTACTCTGTCATCTCCTCCTGCTCTTCCAAATCCAAAAGAAACAAGACTAGATTGTCCGGCATTCCCCGGAAGACAATCTGCCTGTTCCATTCAATATCCCAGTAAACCTACTCTGAACTACTTCTAATAAAAGGAAAAAATGCAGTGGAAAAAATGCAAAGGAAAAAATACACAGGGAAGATGAAAGAAAGATGAGCTTTATTTGTCACAAGTACATCGGAATATTGAATGACAATGAATCGCGCTGTTTGTGTCAATGACCAACACAGCCCGAAGATGTGCTGTGGGCACCGAACAAGTGTTGCCATGTTTCCAGTGCCAACATAACATGCCCACAACTCACCAACCCGGACCCGTTTGTCTTTCGGAATGTGGGAGGAAACCGGAGCATCCAGAGGAAACGCAGGTCCTCACGGGGAGAACAGCGGCAGGAATTGAACCCCAGTCTTCCGATTGCTGGGGCTGTGAAGTGTGAAGTTAACTGCTACATTACCATGTCCCCTGGACTGCATCCTTCTCTTTGCAATAGTCTCCGACAAAACCAAAGTATTCTTCAACACTGGGAACACAATTGTTTCAGAATAGATGTCATCCTATTGCTAAGAAGCTTATTTTGCCCTTTGCAATGAGGGTTTTTTTTTGCTGAAACCTTAACTCATGCAATGCTTATCACTGAGTTTGACTATCCCAATATATTCCTGGGTGGACATTGTTCTTTAATCTTGTCTGTAGAGACATCAGCAAATCCACACTGCCGAGAAGCTGTGAGGGACTCAGGGAAGGGATTCAGTCCCTATCCAGTCAAAGGAAACATCAGCGAGTTTGCTCTGGGGAGAAGCTGTTCACCTGTTCAGACTGAGGGAAGGGATTCCGACCCTCATCCAGTCAAAGGAAACATCAGTGAGTTGACACTGGAGAGAGGCCATTCATCTGTTCTATTTGTCGGGAGGCATTCATTCAATCATCCCACCGACTGGCACCAGTCAGATCACACTGGGGAGAGACTGTTCACCAGATCTGAATGTGGGAAGAGATTCACCCGGTCATCCAACCTTGTTGTGCACAGCCAAATTCCCACTGGGGCGACATTTTAAATAAGCTTATACTGGATATTTCTCCATCACAGTTGCTGAGTCCAGAGTTATGTTCAAAACTGACTGTTGGTGCCGAGGTCAGCAAATATTGCTGCTGTCCATCAAACTCAGCAACTTCTTCAAATATATTTGCCAGTGTGAGCTCGGCCGTGGCTCACCAGGGTGGGTGACTGACTGAATCCCGTCCCACAGTCTGAGCAGGTGAAAGGTCTCTCCCCAGTGTGAACTGACTGGTGTACCAATACTGGTGAGATGATTGAGTGAATCACAAATGGAACGGGTGAATGGCTTCTCTCCGGTGTAAACTCAGTGGTGTCTCTGTATGCTGGATGACCGAGTGAATCCCTTACAACAGTTGGAGCAGGTGAGTGGTGTCTGCCCAGTGTGAACTCGCTGATGAGTCAACAGATCAGACGACCGAGTAAATCGCAGCAGTCTGAGAGAGACTGGGGATGAGAATTCAGTCTGACAGAAACAGGGGATGATATCTTCAATCTGGCAGGGACTGAGTGTGAGAGAAACCACTGTCTCACCTCCAGTCTCTGACAGATGGAAGATCTCATCCTCAGTGTCTCCCGGACTGAAGGTCCCGTCCCCGACCGGAGGTCCTGTCCCCGGTCTCTCCCGGAGCGGACTTCCCGTCCCCAGTCTCTCCCAGACCGGACGTTTCGTCCCCGGTCTCTTCCGGAGCGGAGGTCCCGTCCCCGGTCTCTCCCGGAGCGGAGGTCCCGTCCCCGGTCTCTCCCGGACCGACGGTCCCGTCCCCGGTCTCTCCCGGACCGACGGTCCCGTCCCCGGTCTCTCCCGGACCGACGGTCCCGTCCCCGGTCTCTCCCGGACCGACGGTCCCGTCCCCGGTCTCTCCCGGACCGACGGTCCAATCCGCTGTCTCTCCCGGACTGACGGTCCCCGTCCCCGTCCCCGGTCTCTCCCGGACCGACGGTCCCTGTCCCCGGTCTCTCCCGGACCGACGGTCCCGTCCCCACTCTCTCCCAGATTGAGGATCCCATGACCAGTCTCTCCCAGGTCTCATCCCTGCTGAAATTTCCAACATTTTCTGTTTTTATTTCACCAAGACTGTCTGGGCCCAGGACATGTGGTCGGGTGGTTCAGACAGCCATTGCTGAACGATGGAGCTGAGTGGCTCAGCAGGAGGACCGGCTACCAGCATGGGACGGTAGGGCCAAATGGCCTGGACCACAGCCTTACTGATGTAATTCCAGTTCCCACTGAATCCCTCCCAGAATGTTCCCGTTTCTCCCATGGATGGCCGATGTGGAGGGGAAGTTGATTGTCCCTACCCATGCACGGCCTATAGGGGATGTTTCTCACAGGACATGGTGATGGATCCAGTCCATGCACGACCTATGGGAGAGGCTTCTCACAGGGGAGGCTGGTGGTCCCAGCACATGCACGGTCAAGGGGGGTTGTTTCTCATGGTGGATCCTGGTGGTCCCACCACGTGCAATGTCAATGGGGAAGGTTTCTCACAGGGGAGCCTGGTGATCCCAGCACATCCACTGGCAATAGGAGAGGTTTCTCACAGGGGAGATAGTGATCCCATCACATCCACTGGCAATAGGAGAGGTTTCTCACAGGGGAGATAGTGATCCCATCACATCCACTGGCAATGGGAGAGGTTTCTCACAGGGGAGATAGTGATCCCATCACATCCACTGGCAATGGGGGAGGTTTCTCACAGGGGAGCCTGGTGATCCCAGCACATCCACTGGCAATGGGGGAGGTTTCTCACAGGGGAGATAGTGATCCCATCACATCCACTGGCAATGGGGGAGGTTTCTCACAGTGGAGGTTGGTGATCCTAATAGATCGATGGCTGATGACAGTGGTTTCTCACAGGGGAGGGGGTTGTCCCACCACATCCATTGCACATCGGGGAGATGCCTCACAAAAGAGGGATGTGGGCCCTGACCATCCACGGCCGATGTGATGAGGTTCCTCAACAGTGGATGGGGGAGGTTTCACTACACACTCTTAATTAGTCAAATATTGCAACTTATTGCAACACACAGAAATTACTAGAGGAACCAGCAGGGAAGGCACATCCATGGAAAGGAGAAACAGTCGCTATTTTGGGTCAAAACTCTTCTTCAGCACTTTCCTGTCTCTGCGCACACAATAACGTAGCTATTTTGACACCCGGCCAACAACTGAAACCATGTTTGATGAGAAACAGTAATAATTATAGTGTTGGAAACCAACAGTCACTGTTGAACTTCACTCTGCACTCAGCAACTGGGAAGGTTAAATATCCAGCAGGCTTCTTATTTCAAACAGGAGACAATCTGCAGATGCTGCAAATCCAAGTAACACAGACAAAATGCTGGAGAAACTCAGCACTCCGGGCAGCGTCTATGGAAGAGTACAGTCGACGCTTCAGGCTGAGACCCTTCAGCAGGACTGCAGGAAAATGATGAGGGGTCAGTGTTAGAGGGTGTGGGGAGAGGAGGGAGAAACACAAAGCAGAGGTGAAACTGGGAGGGGTGATGCAAAGAGTTGGGAAGTTGACTGATGAACGAGATACCGGGTTGGAGGTTGGGGAATCCAATAGGAGAGGACAGGCCATGGAAGAAAGGCAAGGTGGAGGAGCACCAGACGGAGGTGATGTGCAGGCGAGATAAGAGGAGAAAGGGAGAAGGGGATGGGCAATAGAGGTGGGGCCGGGGCATTACCGGAAGTTCAGAGTCACTGTTTTTGATCTCTTTAATGCCTTCAATACAATCCAGCCACGTTGTCTGAGCAAGGGTGGGCGTAGACAAATTCACTCTCTCCTGGATTACTGCCTTCCTGACAGATAGACCTCAGTCTGTACCGCTGGGTGGTTCTCTGCCTGAGGTGGAGGTGAGTGACACTGGAGCCCCACAAGGGACTGTCCTGTCTCCGTTTCTGTTCACACTGAACACCTCAGACTTTCAGTGCAACTCTCAGTCTGGCCACTTAAAGATGTTCTCTGATAACTCTGCCGTAGTTGGGCAGGACTCGGGGTACAGAGGGCTGGTTTAACAGGATTGTGGAATAGTAAGGGAAGAATCAACTGCTCCTGAACGTGGTCAAAACCAGGGAAACGGTGATAGATTTTAGGAGGGAGAGGACTGTGATGAGTCCTGTATACATTCTGGGAGAAGAAGTTGCGATGGTGGAGGAGGACAAATACCTGGGTGTTCGCCTCGGCGAGAGACATGACTGGAAAACCAACACCAAGACTGTTTAAAAGAAGGGGATGAGCAGACTCTATTTTCTAAGGAAGCCGAGATCCTTGAACACGTGAGGCAGGATTTCGCAGATCTTTTACCAGTCTGTTGTAGCGAGTGCAGTCTTCTTCGCTGTTTTACGTTGGGAAAGACTAAATAAACTCATCAGAAAGGTTGGATCCATCCTTGGCCACAACCCGGACTCTTTCGAGTGAGTGGTGGAGTGGATGTCACTGATCAAACTGTTATCGATTATGGACAATCCGGAATATCCTCTCCATGACCTACTGAATAGGCAGCAAAGCCCCCGACCCCTTTTCAACAAACTCACTCAGCTCCGCCCTCACAAGGATCGTAACAAAAATCTTCTGCGACAGGTGAACACACATCATAGTTCAATAGCCTCTGCATTGTTGTTTCATACATTATTATTGCACACTGATGCAGTGTTATTGTGTACATTATTATTCTGTACTTTATTTGCAGTAAAGTCTGCCCGCTGCTTGCTGTGCTTTTAGATGTTGCTGCTGGAACGAATGAATTTCCCACTCGGAATTAATAGAGTATTTATTATTATGATTATTATTATTCTCCAGCCCTTTATCCAAACAACTTCCCAGCTCTTTACTTCACTCCTTCCCCTCTCCCGGTTTACCCTATCACCTCACCTGCCCCACATGCTGACTCCCTCCCTTCCTCTCCAGTCCTGAAGAAGGGTCTGGGTCTGAAAGGCCGACTGTTCACTTCTCTCCATAGTTGCTGTCTGCCTCCCTGACTTTCCTCCAGCATTTTCCGTCTGTTGTTTTGGATTTCGGCATCTGCAGATTTCCTTCTGTTTGCTCACACGCGCATGCGCAGAGGTATGAGGTAACCCAAATATCGCGCATGCGCTCCGTGGTCGAGAGGCTCACAAAGACCGGTCGCAGGTAGGAGGGGTCTCCGGTGGGGAATTAATCAATGGCGTCTGAAACGTGATTGACGGGCTATTACTGTGAGCTCCTGGCGCACTGGTCCTGCACCCCAGCACAGTCCCGGTCCGTTCCCTCTTTCTCAGCCCCACGATCCGTACCCACGCCGCCAGGCTTTCGGCTGATGAGCGCTGGGCCGCCGCCGTTTCTGTGGCGCATGCGCATCGCTTTATTGTTCGGTGGCTGACAGACAGGTTTCTGGATCGCAGGCCCTTCTGGGTAAAGAGGCAGCCATGGATGATACTACCAAGCGTTGTTCCCGTACAGTCGAAGGAAATGGGAGCGAATGTATCTCCCAAACACTGCCGTGTTTCAGCTATGTAAATCCGAGGATTAGTAACTCGGAACAAAAATATAGTTCCCAGTTAATCTCGGTTGAAGAGTTTACCTTCCAGTCAGTGAAAATGTCAATTAGAGCTGTATGGAAATAAAACCTTCCGTCAGATTTAGTTCTCTCCGAGTAAATAACGATATGAAACACCTTTGCCTCGATGACAAGTGACTTGTGGCTTTTATATCACAAAAGTGCCGCAGTCCAATGAGAATAGCCACTGCCCTCCACTTTATATTAATTGGCATTGCCATCGATGGGTTCCTCACTGTCAATCAGCTGGTGGGAGGCGATCCAAATAATTAGTAAATCTCCAGGATCATACATGTGGAAACAAATTCTCTTTGTAGTGTTGTGGAGCATGACCAGAACTTGAAATAATACCAAATGACCGAGACATATTGAGCCAAGTTTTAGGTTGACTGAAGTCAGAAATAGCCCATTCTCACACAGACAGGAATACAGTCAGAGAATTTGATGGTCAGTCAGAATGTCTGATCTGTGCCTTGTTAGAAGATGATTGCGTATAGAAACAGAAATCTACAATATATTACAGGCCCTTCGGCCCACAATGTTGTGTCATCCATGTAACGTATTCTAGAAACTGCTTTGGATTTCTCAACCACGTTGCACTCTGATTTTCTGAGCTCCATGTACATATCTGTCAAAAGACTCTATGGTATCTGCCCCTACCATCATCGCTGGCAGTGCATACCATGCACCTACTACTGTCTGTGTGAAAAACCTACCTCTGACATCCCCTTTGACCCTACTTCCAAGCACCTTAAAACTATGCCCCTCGTGTTTGCCAATTCAGCCTTAGGAAAAATGTCTCTGGCTATCCACACGATCAATGCCTTTCATCATCTTATACACATCTGTCAGGTCACCTCTCATCTTCCGTCGCTCCAAAGTTCACTCAAACTATTCTCATAAGACATGTTCTCCATTCCATGTAACATCCTTGTAAATCTCCTCTGCAGTCTTTCCATAGTATCCACATCCGTCCTGTAATGAGGTAACTGTACTGTGTGGGTTTTAAGAAAGTCTTATATAGCTGTAACATTACCTTACCGATCTTGAACTCAGTTCCATGGTTGATGAAGGCCTTCTTCACAACAATGTCAATCAGCACTGCAGCTTTGAGTGTAAAACTGACATGGACCACAAGATGTCACTGATCCACCACATTGTCAATAGTCCCAACATAATATTGTATTCTGTCTTCAAATGTGATGTACCAAAATAAACCACAGCACCCTTATCTGGGTTGAACTCCATCTGCCAGTTCTGCATCCTATCTGCATCCTGCTGTGACCTCTGGAGAACTGTCCAGACTCTTCACAACACCCTCAACTTTTGTGTCATCAGCACCCTTCTCCTTCCTCATCAAGATCATTTATAAACATCACAAAGAGAAGGAGTCTCAGAACACATCCCTGTGGAACACCACTGGTCACCGTCCTCCATGCAGTATACAAACCATCTACAACCACCTTTGGCTTCTGTGGGCAAGCCAATTCTGGATCCACAAAGCAAGGTCTGCTTGGATCCTTGCCTCATTACTTTCTGAATGAGCCTCGCATGAGGAATCTTATCAAAAGTCTTACTGAAAGCCATGTACACTACATCCAATGCTCTACCTTCATCAGTGTGTTTTGTTACATCCTCAAAGAATTCAGTCAGGTTTGTAAGGCATGATCTGCCCTAGACAGAGCCATGCTGACTATCCCACGTCAGATTATGCTTCTACAAATGCTCATAAATCCTGCCTCTCAGGAGCTTCTCCAACAACTTGCCCTCCACTGAAGTAAGAACCACTGGTCTGTAATTTCCTGGCTTGTCTCTACTCCCTTTTTTGAAAAGGGAAGAATGTCTTCTAATCCTCTGGTACTTTTCCTCTCCCTATTGATGTGCAAAGATCATCGCCAGAGGCGCAGCAATTTCCTCCCTCACTTCCCACAGTATCCTGGGGTTGAGTACCCCCAACTTGTGTTGAAGTTGGTAAAATTGTGATGCCAGGATATCATATAGAAACATGTAAAATTATGGAAGGAATAGATAAGACAGAGGCAGGAAAGTTGTTCCCACTGGTAGATGAGACTAGAACTGGAGGGCATTGCCTCAAGATTTGGGGGAAGTTGGGATGGAGATGAGGAGGAACTGCTTTTCCCAGAGAGTGGTGAATCTGCAGATTTCTCTGCCCAATGAAGGAGTGGAGGCTACCTCAGTAAATATATTTAAGACAAGATTGGATAGATTTTTGCGTAGTTGGGGAATTAAGGGTTATGGGGAAAAGGCAGGTCAGTGGAGATGAGTCCATGGCCAGATCAGCCATGATCTTATTCAATGGCAGATCAGGCTCAAAGGGCCAGATGGCCAACTCCTGCTCCTATTTCTTATGTTCTCACCACAGACTGAAATCTCTCCTGAAATATTGTCCTTCACCCATTGATGTCTTTTGCAAATATTTTTACAGGTTTAAAATGGCAGAACACTTGTGTATGGGAATCTCAAACACAACAACAAATCAGTTTTGCTGTCTGGATATTTAAGGAGCGACCAAATTTATTCTTTGCAACACCAGCACATCTGGTGTTGATTCTTGGAGGTGAAGAAATATCTCATCCCACCTGGTAATGTATTCTGTCTCTGAGATGAAGTTTTCTGTTTTTACTCTGTGAAATTCACTGGAACCGGGAGCTGAGAACACTCCAGCATATGTTCACTGGAGATCAGTTCTTCAACTGCATCAATCGTACAAGGCATTCAAACATCTGACTTTCTGAATTGCCAGTGAATTGTTCGCAGTAGATATCATTCTCCTTCTCTCAGTGTGGAAAGAGATTCACTCACAGGCTACCCACAGACACGCCAGTGAGTTCACAGTGGGGAGAGGCCATTCACCCGCTCTGTGTGAGGGAGGGGAACCACTCAGTCATCCAGTCTGAAGATACGTCAGCAAGTTCACACCATAGTGAGATGCTCCACCTGTTCTGCGAGCGGGAAGCCATTCTGTTATTGATGCTAAAGGTATATCAGAAAATTCACCAGTGAGAGGACATTGACCTGCTCGGACGGTGGGAAGGCATTCACACACTCAACCACAACACAGTGACACCAGCGAGTTCACACCGAGGAGAAGCCATTCGCCTGCTCTGAATGTGGGGAAGGATTCACTCAATCATCTCAACTGAATGAACACCAGCTCGTTCACACGGAAAAGATGCCGTTCACCTGCTCAGACTGTGGGAAGGGATTCACTCAATCGTCCACACTACATAGGCACCAGCGAGTTCACACTGGGAAGAGGCCATTCACCTGCTCAGACTGTGGGAAGGGATTCATTCAGTCAAACGACCTGCTACAACATCAGTTAGTTCACACTGGGGAGAGACCATTCACCTGCTCAGACTGTGGGAAGGGATTCATTCGCTTTTCTGCACTACAGAGTCATCGGCGAGTTCACACTAAGGAGAGGCTATTCACCTGCTCAGACTGTGGGAAGGGATTCACTCACTCGTCCAATCGACAGAGACACCAGCGAGTTCACACTGGGGAAAAGCCGTTCACTTGCTCTGAATGTGGGAAGGGATTTGCTCGGTCATCTGAACTGAAGGTACATCAGCGAGTTCACACTGGGGAGAAGCCATTCAGCTGCTCTGAATGTGGGAAAGGATTCATTCATTCATCTCAGCTCTTGAAACACCAGCAAATTCACACTGGTGTGAAACCATTCATCTGCTCTGAATGTGGGAAGGGATTCACCGATTCAGCTCATCTGAAAGAACATCAGTTTGTTCACACTGCGGAGAGACCGTTCACCTGCTCAGACTGTGGGAAAGGATTCATTTGGCATTCTCATCTGCTGACACACCAGTTAGATCACACTGGGGAGAAACCATTCACATGCTCTGAATGTGGGAAGGGATTCACTTGGCAATGTCAACTGAAGGAACATCAGCAAGTCCACACTGGGGAGAAGCCATTCACTTGCTCTGAATGTAGAAAGGTATTTTCTCGGTCATCTCAACTGAAGATACATCAGCGAGTTCACACTGGGGAGAGGCCATTCAGCTGCTCTGAATGTGGGAAAGGATTCATTTCTTCATCTCAGCTCTTGAAACACCAGCGAATTCACACTGGGGAGAAACCATTCATCTGCTCACAATGTGGGAAGGGATTCACCTATTCAAGTCAGCTGAAAGAACATCAGTTTGTTCACACTGCGGAGAGGCCGTTCACCTGCTCAGACTGTGGGAAAGGATTCATTCGGCATTCTCAACTACTGACACACCAGTTAGATCACACTGGGGAGAAACCATTCATCTGCCCTGAATGTGGGATGGGATTCACCCATTCAGCTCAACTGAAGGAACATCAGCGACTTCACACCGGGGAATGGCCACTCACTTGCTCAGTTTGTGGGAAGGGATTCACTCGGTCATCTCAACTGAAGGTGCATCAGCGATTCCACACTGGGGAGAAACCATTCAGCTGCTCTGAATGTGGGAAAAGATTCACTGGGTCATCTCGACTGAAGGTACATCAGCGAGTTCACACTGGGGAGAGGCCATTCACGTGTTCTGAATGTGGGAAGGGATTCATTGAGTCATCTCAAGTCAAGAAACATCAGTTTGTTCACACTCAGGAGAGGCCATTCAGATGCTCTGAATGTGGGAAGGGTTTTGCTCGGTCATTTCAACTGAAGGTACATCAGCGAGAACACACTGGGGAGAGACCATTCAGCTGCTCTGAATGTGGGAAGGGATTCACTCTGTCATCCAAACTTGTGAGCCACTACCGAATTCACACGAGGGAGAAACTCCTCACCTGCTCAGATTGTGGGAAGGAATTCACTCGGTCGTCTGAGTTTAAAATACATCAGCGAATTCACACTGGGGGGTGCCACTCACCTGTTCTGAATGTGGGAAAGGATTCACTTAGACAACTCAATTAAGACTATAAGATATAGAAGCAGAAGTAGGCCATTCGGCCTTTCAAGGCTGCTCCACCATTCAGTCATGGGCTGATCCAATTCTTTCCAGTCATCCCCACTCCCCTGCCTTCTCCCCATACCCTTTGATGCCCTGGCTAATCAAGAACCTATCTCTCTCTGCCTTATATGCGCCAAATGACTTGGCCTCCACAGTTGATTGTGGCAACAAATTCCACAAATTTACCACCATCTGAGAAAAGTAAGTTCTCCTCATCTCCGTTCTAAACGGATGTCCTCCAATCCTGAAGTTGTGCCCTCTTGTCATAGACTCCCCTCCCATGGAGAATAACTTTCCCATATCTAATCTGTTCAGAGCTTTTAACATTCAGAATGTTTCAATGAGATTCCCCTTCCGACCACTGTTCTCCTGAACTCCGGGGAATACAGCCCAAGAGAAGACAGATGCTTCTCGTATGGTAACTCTTTCATTCCTGGAATCATTCTTATGAATCTTCTCTGAACCCCCTGCAATGTCAGTATATCCATTCTAAAATAAGGAACCCAAAACTGCTCACAATACTCCAAGTGTGGTCTCACGAGTGCCTTATAGAGCCTCAACATCACATCCCTGCTCTTATATTCTGTACCTCGAGAAATGAATGCCACCATTGCATTCACCTTCTTCACCACCGACTCAGCCTGGAGGTTAACCTTTAGGGTATCCTGCACAAGGACTTCCAAGTTTCTTTCCAGCTCTGCATTTTCAATTCTCTCCCAATCTAAGTAATTGTCTGCCTGTTTATTTCTTTCACCAATATGCATGACCATACACTTTCCAACATTGTATTTGGTCCATTCCCTGAAACTATCTAAATCTCTCTGCCAGCACTCTGTTTCCTCAGCACTACCTGCTCGTCCACCTACCTTTGTATCATCGGCAAATTTTTCCACAGATCCATTAATCCAACAGTCCGAGTCATTGACATACATCATAAAAAGCAGTGGTCTCAACATCGACCACAGTGGAACTCCAGTGGTAACCGGCAGCCAGCCAGAATAGGATCCCTTTATTCCCACTCTGTTTTCTGTTGATCAGCCAATGCTCCAACCATGGTAGTAAATTCCCTCTAACTCCATGGGATTTATCTTGCTAAGCAGCCACATGTGCAGCACCTTTCAAAGGCCCCTGAAAATCCAAGTATACCACATCTACTACATCCCCTTTGTCTACCCAACTTGTAATTTCCTCAAAGAATTGCAGTAGGTTAGTAAGGCAGGATTTTCCTTTCAGGAAACCACGCAGGCTTTGGCCTATCTTGTCATGTGCCTCCCGGTACTCCGTAATCTCATCCATAACAATCGATTCCAGCAACTTCCCAACCACTGAAGTCAGGCTTTCAGGTCTGTAGTTTCTTTTCTGCTGCCCCCCACCCTTCTTAAATAGCAGAGTAACATTTGTAATTTTCCAGTCATCAGGTACTATGCCAGAATCTATCGATTCTTGAAAGATCTTTAGTAATGCCTACAAAATCTCTCCAGCTATTTCCTTCAGAACCTGAAGGTGCATTCCATCAGGTCCAGGAGATTTATCCACCCTCAGATCCAGGAGATTTATCCACCCTCAGACCTTTAACCTTCCTGAGCACCTTCTCAGCTGTAACTTTCACTGCATGTGCTTCACTCTCCTGACACTCTTGAATGTCCGATATTCAGTACTGCAGATGTCTTCCACCGTGAAGAATCATGCAAAATACGCATTCAGTTCCTCTGCCATCCCTATCTCCCATCACAACATCGCCCGTATCATTTTCTATTGGTCGTATATCTATTCTCAACTCTATTTTACCCAGTGGCAGCCATCCTTTAGCCAAGTTTCAGGTTTGGCCACAACGTCATATTGCTAATCTAGCTGAATTTCAAGACCATCCACTTTATTTCTTATGCTGCGAGCACTCAAATACAGCTCTGTGTGGTGCACCCTCTCCAAACCTGTCTTGCTGCGTTTTGGAGGACAGGAACCCCTGAACTTGCCGGAAGGTCTGAGGAATGGAAATTAAACTTAACTGAGAAGATGCTGGGACATGAAAATGCATTTTGGACCGATGAGGCTGATGTTTGTTACTCCAGGATTACTTACAACACTATTGGAGCGACCAAGGATACCCCTTTCTGAGAGAGGTCTCGCCCGTCATCCGGTATTGAATGAACTCTGCACGTACACACAGGGGAGAAACTGTACAACTGCTCAGACTGCGGGAAAGAATTCACTCAGTCACCTCAACTGAATGAACATCAGCGAGTTCACACTGGGTAGAAGCCGTTCACCTGTTCCAACTGGGAATGAATTCACACTTTCATCTCGCCTGTCTGCACACCAGACTGTTTTCAGCAGTGAGAGGACGTTGACCTGCTCAGACTGTGGGAAGGCATTCACACACTCATCCACACTGCAGAGACAGTGGCGGGTTCACACTGTGGTGAGGGTGGTCACCTGCTCTGAATGTGGGATGGGTTTCAATCAGCCACTCATCCTTGTGTCACCCTGCCGGGCTTTGACCCATTGTTAATCGAAGAGATCAGAAGTTTGAGAGGACACAATTCACTCAAGTTCGACAATTGAGCATTAAAGGCAGTGGTTTCAGGGCAGGTTATTTTTGAGCTTTCACCAGGGGCCAGTCAACAGTCAGGATTGATTAACAAGAAGATGCCAACGTTAGGCAACAGCAAATGGAGTGGCCGATGCTGGACTGGGCAGAGTTGGAGTGGAGACTTTGAGGCTTTACCTCTTTGAGGGTTCAGTCAGGACAGCCTTCGCACAGAGAAGGCAACATTATACTGGAGGTGGAAGTTTTTTTGCCCCCTTCCTCACATTTGCTCAGTTAGAACAGTCAAGATGCCAGGCAGGATAGTGGAAAGCTCCTCTTGCGGGATGTGGGAAGGCAGGAGACCCTCCTGTGTCCCTGATAACTACACCTGTGAGAAGGGCATCCAGCTTCAGCTCCGAATAATCCACATTAAGGAGTGGGAGCTGGAACTGGATGAACTCCAGATCACTCGGGAGGCTGGAGGGGTGATAGGTCGGACATATAGAGAGGTAGTTGTAACCTGGCTGCACACCACAGGAAACTGAGTGACAGTCGCAAAGCAGAAAGGGGGGTGGGGGAACAGCAAGTGCAGTGTACCCCTGTGTCCATCCCGCTGAACAACACATATATCACTTTGGTCACAGTTAGAGACAGTGGGATGACCTGGCAAAGGAAGGTCACAGCAGGAGGGTCTCTGACACTTAGTCTGGCCCTGAAACTGAGAAGGGAAGGGTGGAGAAGAGGCGAGCTGTGGTCATTGGTGAATCATTAGCTAAGGGAACTTACTGAATGTTCCGTGGGTAAGAATGAGATTCCAGGATGGTATGTAGCTTCCTGTGTGCTCCAGGTCTGGGTTATCTCCGGCCGAGCACTCAGCTTTGCTCAGGAGGGTGAACAGTGAAGGTCGTGATCTACGTGGGTACCAATGATATGGGCTGGTAGAGTAACAAGGTTCTGCAAAGGGAGTTCAGGGAGTGAGGTGCTAAGTTAAAGGGCAGCTCGTCCAGGGCTGTGACCAAAGGTCTGTCATCTGTGCCACATGCCAAGAATAGGAAGATTTTACAATTTAACATGTGTCTAAGGATTTGGTGCAGGAGGGAGGGCATAATGTTATTGGATCATTTGAGCCCGCAAGGATTACTGTATGTACAGGAGTTTGAGTGCATTGGCGGAAGAGGGGACATCGTTGCTGGAGGGTGAAGTGGGCAGACAGGTCTCTCTCTCTCTCTCTCTCTCTCTCTCACACACACACACACACACACACACAAACATATGCAGTGGAGTGTGAGGGAGGGGAGTGAGGAGGGATAAGGGGAATGAGGAAGATGGTGTTAGGGCTCATTCACAAAGTCTCAGACTCACCCAACCGTCCCCCTCTGGAATTGGTCCCATTCCCTACCCCAGGCTGGGGGTGGGCATTGATTTGCCTTACCAACAAGAAAATGAATTGTTTGATAGCATCTGGTTAACACATTTTGATAATAAATTTACGTTGAACTTTTCAATGTTTTGTGTGTAAAACATGTACTTATGAGAAATGGTCTCAGTGAAGGTCTGAACTGGTACATTATTGGTACAGTGTCTGTGGGGGGAGGTTAGCAACACGAAAGGGTCAATAACTTCACTGGGTATTTTTTATAAGCCGCCCAATAGTAACAGGGATATCGAGGGGCAGATAGGGAAACAGATCCTAGCAAGGTGTAATAATAACAGAGTTGTCATGATGGGAGATTTTAATTTCCCAAATATCGATTGGCATCTCCCTAGAGCAAGGGGTTTAGATGGGGTGTTAGGTCTGAGCAGGAAGGTTTCTTGACTCAATTTGTAGATAAGCCTACAAGAGGAGAGGCTGTACTTGATTTGGTATTGGGAAAAGAACCTGGTCAGCTGTCAGATCTCAGTGGGAGAGCATTTTGCAGATAGTGATTTTAGATTTCGATTATGGGGACATGCAGTCCTCTTTCATTGTCATTTAGTAATGCATGCATTAAGAAGTGATACAATGTTTTTCCAGAATGATATCACAGAAACACATGACAAACCGACTGAAAAACTGACAAAAAACATATAATTGTAACATATAGTTTCAACAGTGCAAAGCAATATCGTAATTTGATAAAAACAGACCATGGGCACGGTAAAAAATCTCAAAGTCCCATCATCTCACGCGGACGGTGAACCTCCAGTGCCGCAAACTTGCTGATGCAGCATCCTGGAAGCATCTGACCACAGTCTGACTCCGAGTCCGTACGAAAACTCCGAGCCTCCGACCAGCTCTCCGACACCGAGCACCATCTCTGCCGAGCGCTTTGACCCCGGCCCCAGCAACAGGCAATAGGCAAAGCCGAGGATGTGGGGCCTTTCCCTCCGGAGATTCTCGATCACACAGTAGCAGCGGCAGTGAAGCGGGCATTTCAGAAGTTTCTCCGGGTGTTCCTCCGTGCTTCTTCACGTCTGTCTCCATCAAATCAGGATTGTGCACGGCCCCCTAGTTAACACTGATGATAATTCTATCTCCTTTAGAATAGCATTGGAGAGAGATAGGAACAGAGAAGTTAGAAAGCGTTTAATTGGAGTAAGGAAAATTATAAGGCTATTAGGCAGGAAATTGGAAACTGATGTTCTTAGGGAAAAGTATGGAAGAAATGTGGCAACTGTTCAGGGGATATTTGTGTGGGATTCTGCATGGGAACGTTCCAATGAGACAAGAAGTTATGATAGGGTACAGGAACCGTGGTGTACAGAGGCTGTAATAAATCTAGTCAAGAAGAAAGAAAAAAGCTTACAAAAGGTTCAGAGAGCTAGGTAATGTTAGAGATCGAGAAGATTATAAGGCTAATAGGAAGGAGTTTAAGAAGGAAATTAGGAGAGCCAGAAGGGACCATGAGAAGGCCTTGGCGGGCAGGATTATGGAAAACCCCAAGGTACCCCAAGTATGTGAAGAGCAAGAGGATAAGATGTTAAAGATTAGGACCTATCATGTGTGACAGTGGGAAAGTGTGTATGGAACCAGAGGAAATAGCGGAAGTACTTAATGAATATTTTACTTCAGTATTCACTATGGAAAAGGATCTTGGTGACTGTATTGATGACTTTCAGCAGACTGAAAAGCTTGAGCATGTAGATATTAAGAAAGAGGATGTGCTGGAGCTTTTGGAAAGCATCAAGTTGGATAAGTCGCCGGGACCGGATGAGATGTACCCCAGGCTACTGTGGGAGGCGAGGCAGGAGATTGCTGAGCCTCTGGCGATGATCTTTGCATCATCAATGGGGACGGGAGAGGTTCAGGAGGATTGGAGGGTTGCAGATGTTGTTCCTTTATTCAAGAAAGGGAGTAGAGATAGCCCAGGAAATTACAGACCAGTGAGTCTTACCTTAGTGGTTGGTAAGTTGATGGAGAAGATCCTAAGAGGCAGGATTTATGAACATTTGGAGAGGTATAATATTATTAGGAATAGTCAGCATGGTGTTGTCAAGGGCAGGTCGTGCCTTACGAGCCTGATTGAATTTTTGAGGATGTGACTGATCGCATTGATGAAGGAAGAGCAGTAGATGTCGTGTATATGGATTTCAGCAAGGCATTTGATAAGGTACCCCATGCAAGGCTTATTGAGAAAGTAAGGAGATAATGGATCCAAGGGGACATTGCTTTGTGGATCCAGAACTGGCTTGCCCACAGAAGGCAAAAAGTGGCTGTAGACGGGTCATAATCTGCATGGAGCTTGGTCACGAGTGGTGTGCCTCAGGGATCTGTTCTGAGACCCTTACTCTTCGTGATTTTTATAAATGACCTAATGAGGATGTGGAGGGATGGGTTAGAAAGTCTGTTGATGACACAAAGGTTGGAGGTGTTGTGGATAGTGTGGAGGGCTGTCAGAGGTTACAGCGGGACATTGATAGGATGCAAAACTGGGCTGAGAAATGGCAGATGGAGTTCAACCCAGATAGGTGTGAAGTGGTTGATTTTGATAGGTCAAATATGATGGCAGAATATAGTATTAATGGTAAGACTCTTGGCAGTGTGGAGGATGAGAGAGATCTTGGGGTCCGAGTCCATAGGACGCCCAAAGCAGCTGTGCAGGTTGACTCTCTGGTTAAGAAGGCGTACAGTGTATTGGCCTTCATCAATTGTGGGATTGAATTTAGGATCCGAGAGGTAATGTTGCAGCTATATAGGACCCTGGTCAGACCCCATTTGGAGTACTGTGCTCAGTTCTGGTCGCCTCCCAACAGGAAGGATGCAGAAGCCATAGAAAGGGTGCAGAGGAGATTTACAAAGATTTGCCTGGATTGGAGAGCATACCTAATGAGAATAGGTTGAGTGAATTCGGCCTTTTCACCTTGGAGCGACGGAAGATGAGAGGTGACCTGATAGTGGTATATAAGATGATTGGAGGCATTGATCATGTGGATAGTCAGAGGCCTTTCCCAGGGCTGAAATGGTTGCCACAAGAGTGCGCATGCGCCGGTCGTGCATGCAGCCTGGTACAGCCGTTCCGATCTATTCTTACTTTCTTCTTCTTGCTTTTTAATTTATGTTATTTTTTGTATTCTTTTTCTCACGGTAACACGTCGAAGCTGCACCCTCTCTAACATGCTGGTAGAGAGAGTTTTATTTGTTTTTTTTTTAAGCGCTGGAGATGGTCACACCCCGACACGCGGGACAGAAGCAAGGTCGCATTGTGTATTCCAGGGACCAGCTAATGCCGGCGGGTTTAGCGAGCAGAGCGGCGGAAATCCGGAGGAAAACACGCAGAGGATGCAGAGGGGGATCACAAAGTCGAGGAAAGAGGACCGGGTCGAGACAACAGAGACTTTTGGAAAAGAGGAGTTCGTGGGTAATACTGCTCCGGCTGACCGGAAGTGCTCTGAGAGCGGTAAGCATTAAGGAGTATGGAGCTTACTGATCTGGTTAACAACAGGTGGTGCAATCCGGGGCATATTACGATCGAGGAACGTGTTTGCAGACTGGATATTGAACTTTTTACTGTTGGACTTTTGCCACATTCCACCGTGATACAACACTGGGCGGCGCGGGAGATTGTTCCTGCTTTTGGCCATCGAACGTGCAGCTCCTCCCGTGGAGGGGCAGACACCCTGAGCCAATAGACTGGTCCTGGACTTATTTTCCATCTGGCATAGTTTGCATTTTGTTGTTTGATTGTTTATGGTTTTTGTATTGCTATATTTACGCTCTATTCTTGGTTGGTGCAGCTGCAACGAAACCAAATTTCCCTCGGGATTAATAAAGTATATCTATCTAATCAGGACTCAGGTTTAAGGTGCTGGGGAGTAGGTACAGAGGAGATGTCAGGGGTAATTTTTTACGCAGAGAGTGGTGAGTGCGTGGAATGGGCTGCCGGCAACGGTGGTAGAGGTGGATACGACAGGGTCTTTTAAGAGACTTTTGGATAGGTACATGGAGCTTAGAAAAATAGAGGGCTCTAGGTAAACCTCGTAATTTCTAATGTAGGGACATTTTCGGCACAACTTTGTGGGCGAAGGGCCTGTATTATGCTGTAGGGTTTCTATGTTTCTATTATTATAGTTCTACGTTTTATTTTTCGCAAAGTCTGCGCACTTCCAGGTGAGTTTGTAAATGACGCTTCCGTCACGAAGTTTCCACTCGGGATCAAATGCGCATGCGTAGAGGTCTGAGCTAATCTCGGATATCGCGCATGCGCTCAGTAGACGAGAGGCTCAGGAGGAGCGGCCGCAGGTAGGAGGATGATCCGGGTGGGAAATTAATCACCGGTGTTCGAACCACGACTGAAGTACAATTACTTTGAGCTCCGGCCACACTGGTTCTACACTCCGCAGCAGCCCCGATGCTTTCCCTCTTTCTCAGCCCCACAATCTGTACTCGAGCCCCAGGGACCTTTCGTCTGATGAGCGCTGTAGCCGCAGCCAGCCCTGCGGCGCATGCGCATCGCTGGATCATTGCACAGCGAGTAGACAGGTTTCTGGTTCCTCCGGCATTCTGGGTAAAGAGGCAGCCATGGGTGAAATTGCCAGCCTTGTCGCGGTACAGGCGGAGGAAATGCTGTGGGTGGATGTATCTCCCAACTACTGCCAAGCTCCAGCTATTTCAATCCGAGGATTAAGAACTCGGAACAAAAATATAGTTCAAGTTAATCTCGGATGAATAGTCTACCTTCCAGTCAGTGAAAATGTCATTTAGTGCTGAATTGTGGGGGGGGGGGGGGGGGGACACATTCCGTCAGCTTTTGTTTTCTCCGGGTAAATAAGGACACGAAACATGTTTGTCTTCGATGACAAGTGACTTCTGACTTTCACATCACAAAAGTGCCACACTCGAAAAACTGCTGCCCTCCCCTTCATATTAATTGGCATTGCCATCGATGGGTTCATCTCTGTCAATCAGCTCGGGAGAGGGGATCCGAGGAATTAGAAAATCTCCAGGATCAGACACGTAGTAACAAAGGCTCTTTGTAGTGTTGTGGAACATGACCAGAACTTGAAATAATACCAAAGGACAGAGACAAATTGAGCCAAGTCACAGGTTAATTGAGGGCAGAAATAGCCCATTCTCATCCAGACAGGAATACAATCAGAGAATTTTCTGGTCAGTTAGGATGCCTGATCCTAGCCCAGTTAGAAGATGAGGAGTTCATAGATAAACATAGAAATCTACAGTACATTACTAACCCTTTGGCTCCAACTTGAGGTGAACTTTCTAACATTGTGATGCTGGAGCTCATGACAGACTAAAATCTCACTTGAAATATTGTCCTTCATCCACTGATATCTTTTGCAAATATTTTTACAGGTTTAAAATGCCAGAACACTTGTGCACGGGGATCTCAAACACAGCAGCACGTCAGTTTTGCTGTCTCTGAATGGATATTTAAGGAGTGAGCAAATATTGTCTTTGCAACAACAACACATCTGTTGTCGATCCTTGGAGATGAAGAAGTATCTCATCCAAACTGGAAATGTATTTTGTGTCTGAAATGAAGTTTTCTGTTGTAACTCAGTGTTATTCACTGGAACCGGGAGCTGAGAACACACCAGCATTTGTTCACTGGAGATCAGTTCAACTGCATTGATTCTACAAGCGATTCAAATGTCTGACTTTCACCTGTTCTGTGTGTAGGAGGGGAACTGCTCAGTCATCCAGCCTGAAGATAGATGAGCAATTTCACACCATAGTGAGATGCTCCACCTGTTCTGACTGTGGGAAGTAATTCATTCTGTCATTGATGCGAAAGATATATCCAAAAATTCAGCACTCAGAAGATATTGACCTGCTGTGAGTGTGGGAAGGCATTTACACACTCAAACACACCACAGTGACACCAGCAAGTTTACAGCATGGAAAAGTCATTTTCCAGCTCTGAATGTGGGAAAGGATTCACTCAGTCATCTCCACTGAATGAACACCAGCCGGTTCACACTGAGAAGATGCCGTTCACCTGCACAGACTGCGGGAAGGGATTCACTCACTCATCCACACTTCAGAGGCACCAGCGAGTTCACACTGGGGAGAGGCCATTCACCTGCTCAGACTGTGGGAAAGGATTCACTCAGTCATCTCACCTACTGACACACCAGTTAGTTCACACCTGGGACAGACCATTCACGTGTTCTGAATGTGGAAAGGGATTCACTCGGTCAAATCACCTACTGACTCACCAGTTAGTTCACACGGGGGAGTGGCCATTCAGCTGTTCTGAATGTGGGAAGGGATTCACTCAGTCATCCACCCTTGTGAAGCACTTCAGACTTCACACTGGTGAGAGGCCGTTCACCTGCTCAGACTGTGGGAAGGGATTCACTCATTCAGCTCAACTAAAAGAACATCAGTTAGTTCACACTGAAGAGAGGCCATTCACTTGCTCAGACTGTGGGAAGGGATTCACTCGACCATCTCACCTACTGAGACACCAGTTAGTTCACACTGGGCAGAGGCCTTTCACATGCTCTGAGTGTGGGAAGAGATTCATTCAGTTATCTCAGCTGAAGGAACATCAGTTTGTTCACACTGGGGATAGGCCATTCATCTGCTCTGAATGTGGGAAGGGATTTGCTCGGTCATTTCAACTGAAGGTACATCAGCGAGTTCACACCGGAGAGAAACCGTTCTGCTGCTCTGAATGTGGGAAGAGATTCACGCAGTCATCCACACTTGTGAAGCACTATCGAATTCACACTGGGGAGAAGCCGTTCACCTGCTCAGACTGTGGGAAGGGATTCACTCAGTCAGTTCAACTAAAGAAACATCAGTTTATTCACACTGGGGAGAAACCATTCACCTGCTCTGTTTGTGGGAAGGGATTCACATGGTCATCTGACTTGAAAGTTCACCAGCGAATTCACACTGGGGAGAAGCCGTACACCTGCTCAGGTTGTGGGAAGAAATTCACACGGTCGTCTGACTTACAAGTACATCAACGAGTTCACACTGGAGAGAAACCATTCACCTGCTCAGATTGTGGAAAAGAATTTGCACGGTCATCGGACTTGAAAGTGCATCAACGACTTCATACCGGGGAGAAACTATTCACCTGCTCCAAATGTGGGAAGAGATTCACTCGATCTTCTCACCTACTGACACACCAATTAGTTCACACTGGGGAGAAACCATTCACCTGCTCAGTCTGTGGGAAGGAATTCATTCGGTCATCTGACTTCAAAGTGCATCAGCGAGTTCACACTGGGGAGAAGCCGTTCACCTGCTCTGAATGTGGGAAAGGATTCACTCGGTCTTCGCAATTGAAGGAACATCAGCGAATTCACACTGGGGAG
This sequence comes from Mobula birostris, assembly GCF_030028105.1. NCBI lineage: Eukaryota > Metazoa > Chordata > Chondrichthyes > Myliobatiformes > Myliobatidae > Mobula > Mobula birostris. The sequence goes on along the minus strand of NC_092389.1, from coordinate 55,185,034 downwards.
AAACTTTTCAACTGCTCAGACTGTGGGAAGGAATTCAGTTGGTCATCTCAACTGAATGAACATCAACGAGTTCACACTGGGGAGAGGCCATTCACCTGCTCTGAATGTGGGAAGGCATTCACTAGTTCCACTCAATTACTGACACACCAGTTCATTCACACTGGGGAGAGGCTGTTCACCTGCTCAGACTGTGGGAAGACATTCACTCAGTCATCTCAATTGAAAAAACATCAGCGAGTTCACAGTGGGTAGAAACTGTTCACCTTCCTCAGATTGTCGGAAGAGATTCACTCAGACATCTCACCTAACGACACACCAGACTGTTTTCAGCAGTGAGAGGACGTTGACCCGCTCAGACTGTGGGAAGGCATTCACACACTCATCCACACTGCAGAGACAGTGGCGGGTTCACACTGTGGTGAGGGTGGTCACCTGCTCTGAATGTGGGATGGGTTTCAATCAGTCATTCATCCTTGTGTCACCCTGCCGGGCTTTGACCCATCGTTAATCGGAGAGATTAGAAGCTTCAGAGGATGTGATTCACTCAGGTTTGACAATTGAGTATTAATGGCAGTGGCTCAGGACAGTACTTATTAAAGCTTTGAGCAGTGGCCAATCAGTGTACAGGATTTATTATCAAAAATAACTTAATGTTAGGCAGGAGCAAGAGGAGTGGCCCATGTTAGAGTGGACAAAGTTGGAGCGGAGACTTTGAGGTTTCAGTGAGGAGAGCCATCAATCAGAGAAGGCAAAATTATGCTGGAGGTGGAACTTTTTTTTGCCCCCTTCTTTACATTTGCTCAGTGAGAACAGTCGAGATGCCAGGCAGGATAGTGGAAAGCTCCTCTGGCAGGATGTGGGAAGGCAGGGGGCCCTCCTGTGTCCCTGGTAACTACACCTGTGAGAAGGGCATCCGGCTTCAGCTCCGAATGATCCACATTGAGGAGTTGGAGCTGGAACTGGATGAACCCCAGACCATTCGGGAGGCTGAAGGGGTGATAGGTAGGACATATAGAGAGGCAGTTGCACCCAAGGTGACAGCACAAGAAACTGGGTGACAGTCAGGGAGGAGAAAGGGGTAAAACAGTGAGTGCAGTGCACCCCTGTGGCCATCCCCCTGAACAACACATATATCACCTTAGATGCTGTTGGGATGGGGGGATGACCTCACAAAGGGAAGTCACAGCTGTAGGGTCTCTGGCACTTGGTATGGTTCTAAGGCTCAGATGGGAAGCGGGGTAGACTAACAAGGTTCTGCAAAGGAAGTTCAGTTAGTGAGGTGCTAAGTAAAGAGACAACTCATCCAGGGCTGTGATCTCAGGACTGCCATCCATGCCATGTGCCAGGAGTAGGAAGGAGAAACAGTTTAACACGTGGCTAAGGAGTTGGAGCAAGAGGGAGGACATAACATTTTTGGATCAATTCAGCCCACAGGGATTGCAGTGTGCACAGGAGTGTGAGTGCGTTGGGGAGAGGGGACATCGTTGATGGAGGGTGAGTGGGCAGGCAGGTCTCTCTCTATCTCACAAACACATGCAGTGGAGTGTGAGGGAGGGGAGTGAGAAGAGGAAGGGAAATGAGGAGTTTGGAGTTAGGGCTCCTTCACAAAGTCCCAGACTCACCCAGCCCTCTCCCTCTGGAATTGGTCCCATTCCTGACCCCAGGCTGGAGGTGGGCATTGAGTTACCTTGCAAACATTTTGTGAAGTGTTCGAAAGCAGCTGGTTAACACAGTTTGATAATAAATTTATGTTGAACTTGTACATTGAAATGTATTGTTTGAGAAACATGTACTGATGAAAAATGGTCTCAGTGAAGGTCCAGGAGTGGAAAATGAACCGGTGTTCAGCCCCATTGCTCCGTGCCAGACAAGAACCTCTATCTGAGTCTGTCCCGTCTGTCTGTGCTTGACACGCCTCCCTCTAAAGTTTCCTCTTTCCGTCGCTATCCCAGTGTCTTTTATTTTCCTTCACAACATCATTCTCCTGCCTTCTCCCCATAACCTTTGATGCCTTTACTAATCAAGCACCGGTCAATATATGCTTTAACTAAACAGGATGACTTGGCCTCTGAGCCGTCCATGGTAATGAATTCCACGGGTCCCTCCTCTCTAAATGCATGATCTCTGGTATTAGACATTGTGGCACAGAAGGTTAAAAATGTCAGCTATCTACTCTATCGAGATCTTTCGTAATCTTATCAAGTTCTATCAGGTCACCCTAAGCCTCCTCCACTCCAGAGAAAACAGCCCAAGTTTGTCCAAACTCTCCTCACACAGTAGCTCATGATTCCAATCCACACAACATCTTGGTGAACCTCTTCTGCAATCTCCTCATTGCTGCCCCAAACACCAGTGGCGTAATGGACTTCACGTAAGTAAATGGTGGATTGTTGATTAATAAGGGTGTCAAAGGTGACCGCTAGAAGGCAGCAGCGTGGGGTTCAGAGGGAACATCCAATAGCCGTGATCGAATGGTGGAGAAGACTCAATGGACGGAATGGGTATTTCAGTTTCTACTGAATTGTTGTATAGTGTTGAGATGGCGAAGCGGTGGGGAGTAAGGTGCGGGTGCAGGTAAGAGTGAGTGTCCAGGTAGCAGATGGCGTTAAGCACCTTTTCACCACGTCTGGTAACCAATAACAATTAACTCAGAGTGGATCAGTCATAAGTGCCTTTATGTTTCCTTGCAGCAAGGGAAGACTAGCACTGCCCAAATGCTGGTAATAGCTTTAGCAAAAAGAAACAATACCATCACCCCTTTGGACACAAGTTGAAGGACAGGGTGCATTCTGTTGTCTGCTGAAACAATGTTTGGCATTCTTCCAGTCACACAGCTGCGGTACTGCACTCAAGTGCTCAGGTACCATCAGCATCATGTTGCACGAAGATTTTTAGCAAAGCACTCTTATACAGTACAGGTTCCATTTTGTTACAGAAAGAAATGCCATTTTGGTCCGACAAGTGAAGTACGTTTCCCCAGTGGTGGAGAAGCATTCCTTTACACCCCCTTACGTCACTCCCCATTTCTGTTCACACCCCCGATCCTTCACACCTCACCATCTGTGAAAACCCTTACATCACTCCCCATTTCTGTTCACACCCCCGATCCTTCACACCTCACCCTCTGTGAAAACCCTTACGTCACTCCCCATTTCTGTTCACACCTCACCCTCTGTGAAAACCCTTACATCACTCCACATTTCTGTTAACACCCCCGATCCTTCACACCTCACCCTCTGTGAAAACCCTTACGTCACTCCCCATTTCTGTTCACACCTCACCCTCTGTGAAAACCCTTACATCACTCCCCATTTCTGTTCACACCTCCGATTCTTCACACCTCACCCTCTGTGAATACCCTTACGTCACTCCCCATTTCTGTGCACACCCCCGATCCTCGTGGTGCTCACCATCTGTGAAAACCCTTCTTACCCTACACCCATCGTCATTTTGTAACCCCGCCTGACCCCTACACCATTTACCATCCCTGTAAAGCCTCCACCATCCACACTGGCGCAATAGCTGACAGCTGACCTGAGAAGGACACCGACCGTGGCAGGTAGCAGGGCTCACAAAACACACTCACACCAGCTGACATTTTTTATAACCCGACCGATTTGCATGGTTATCTTGTCTAAACCGCTTCCTACCTTCCTATCTTTACCTTACCCCGCTCCCCCCACTGATCTCCCTCCTGGAACATATCCTTGCCAGCGAGGGAAGTTCCACACGCTCCCATTTACTTCCTCCCTCAGCTCCATTCTGGCTCAGAAACAGTCCTTCCAGGTGAGGCAACATTTTTAAATTGGGTAAGAATAGGATGATGCGGCAGATGAATGTGTGGCTGAGGAACTGATGCAGGGGCATTGCATCAGATCTCTGGGTCATTGGGATCTCTCCTGGGGATGGAATGATCTGTACAACAGGACGGGTTGTATCTGAACCTGGCGGGGTCCAGTTTGCTCGTGGGCAGGCTTGTTAGAGCTTGTGTTTAAAATAACTTGTCAGGGGGATGGGAACCGGAGTGTGAGTGCTGGGGATGAGGTAGTTGGTTGGCAACAGAGATAGTGTGCAGTGACAGTACTAGCAAGCAGAGGCTGATGTCAGGGCAAAACTGCAGTCAACGAGATGAGTTGCAGCATTAAAGTGGGATAACATCGATAAGGGTGATGAATGCAGGACTGGGGGTGTTATGTTTGAATATGCACAGTGTACAGAATAAGAGAGGTGAACTTTTAGCACAGTGTGATTTGTTTACATCTCCGTACCGTGGCTGAAAGAAGATTATAACCCGGAGCTAACGTCCAAGCAGACACGTTGTATCGGAAGGACAGGTAGGTAGGCAAAGGGGCGGGTGGCTCTGCTGGTAAATATGAAATCAAATCATTACAAAAAAGAGGCGGTACAGGATCGGAAGATGTAGAATCTCTGTGGGTAGAGTGAAGAAACATTAAGTGTAACAAGACCCTGAGAAAATCTATATGCAGACCTCCAACCGTGGTAAGGATGCGGTCTATAAATGACAACAGGAGACAAAATGCATGTCAAAAGGGCTATGTTACGATAGTCATGGGGGTATATCAATTAGAAAAATCAGGTTAGTGTTGGTTACCAAGAGTGGGAGATTTGTAGAATGCCTACGAGATGTCTGTTTCGAGCAGCTGCTGGTTGAACACACTGGGGATCAGCTATTCTGGATTGGGTGTTGAGCGATGAACTGGAACAGAGTGCTGATGAAATCTCAGAGCACACTCGATGGGCCGAATGGCCTGATTGTGCTCCTATATCGTGTGGAGTTCTGGTCTAACAGAGCCCTGCAATGCTGAGTGACCAGGATTCAGTGTGAGGAACTGCTGCAATATCTGCAGAATCTGACAATTATCTCTCGTCAACTCGCAACTGGATTTAGTCACCATCGTGTATAAACAGTTAACAGACAGCTGACCTGAACTTCCTCCCTGGTGTGAAGTTGCTGGAGTTTCAGCAGATGGGATGACTGATTAAATCTCTTTCCTCACTCAGTACAGAAGTATGGCCTCTACTGATTGTTAACTCGCTGGAGCCTCTCAAGGTGGGTTACCTGAATGAAACTTTTCCCACGCTCCGAACAGGTGTACAGCTGCTTCCCCCTGCGTGAAATGGCTGGAGCTTCAGTCGCTGAATTAACTGATTGAACCCTTCCCACACTCGCCGCTGGTGAATGGGCTCTCCCCCGAGTGACCGCTCCGGTATTTCTGCTGATCGGATGTTTGTATGAATCCTTTCCCACACCCGGAGGTGAACGGCCTCTCCCCAGTGTGAACTTGCTGGTGTATCTGCAGGTACAACGTCCTCGTGCATCCGTTCCAAAATGAGAGCCCGTGAATGACGTCCCACCACTGCCAACTGACTGGCCGTTCATCTGCTCAGATCACGGACGTGTACACATATTCGGGTTTCCTTGTCACAACTGTGTGCTGTCTTCTCCAGCATCTCCTGCTCCACATTCGAGGACTGAAGACATTCAATTCCTGGTGAAGTGACAGACACAGCAGAACTGATGTACTGTTGTGTTTGATATTCCCACACAGACCCTTTCCCTTTTCCGCACGGTCAAAATTCTGCAAATGTCAATGGATGGAAGACAGCTGAAATGATTTTAGTCTTAATGGTGATCTCTGGTATCAGACTGTAATAGCAAGGTTCAACACTGGTAGGAGGAGGAATACCTCATCTACTACATCTGCTGACCCGTCTGACAGTGACTGCAGGTCAGGGTAGGAGACAGAGGGAGAGACTACATCTGCTGACCCGTCTGACAGTGACTGTAGGTCAGGGTAGGAGACAGGGGGAGAGACTACATCTGCTGTCCCGTCTGACAGTGACTGTAGGTCAGGGTAGGAGACAGGGGGAAAGACTACATCTGCTGACCCTGCCGGTATCAGCCCCAGGGTACTGAAGACCTGTATGATCCTGCTGTCTGGGATTTTGCAGCACCATTACAATCTGAGACCAAAACCAGGGAAATGGTTATTGATTTTAGGAGGAAGAGGACTGTGACGAGTCCTGTATACGTTCTGGAGGAAGAGGTTACTGTGGCGGAGGTGTACAGTTACTTAGGGGTTCACCTCAGCAAAAGACACGACTGGAAAACCAACACAAAGACTGTTTAAAAGAAGGGGACGAGCAGACTCTATTTTCTAAGGAAGTCGAGATCCTTGAATGTGTGAGGAAGGTTGGTGCAGATATTTTACCAATCTGTTGTAGCCAGTGCAGTCTTCTTTGCTGTTTTCTGTTGGGGAGCAGCATCGGTGTTGGTGATGCAAAAAGACGAAATAATCTGATCAAAAAGGCTGGATCCATCCTTGGCCAGAAGCCTGACTCTTTCGAGTGAGTGGTGGAGTGGAGGTCACTAAACAAACTGTTATCGATTATGAACAATCTGTCAAATCCTCTCCATGACCTACTGAACAGGCAGCAAAGCCCCCGACCCCTTTCGAACAGACTCAGTCAACTCCGCTGCAACCAGAGAATGCTGAAAAGAGCATGCTGTCCAAGTTGCATGCCATCTCGGTCAATGTCTCCCATCCACTACATAATGTACTGGGTGGGCACAGGAGTACATTCAGCCAGAGACTCATTCCACCGAGATACAACACAGAGCGTCATAGGAAGTCATTCCTGCCTGTGGCCATCAAACTTTACAACTCCTCCCTTGGAGGGTCAGACACCCTGAGCCAATAGGCTGGCCCTGGACTTATTTCATAATTTACTGGCATAATTTACATATTACTATTTAACTATTTATAGTTTTATTACTATTTATTATTTATGGTGCAACTGTAACGAAAACCAATTTCCCCCGGGATCGATAATGTATGACTATGACTGTCAGTGTTTTGTAAAGTTGACCTGTAACTTTCTAAGACGGGTTTGGTGGTGCAGACGGATTTGACGATTCTGCTGATTTGGAGAATATGAGGGAGCACATGGATTTAGCTCAGAAATGGGTGTTTGTCAGCGAATATTGCGGTGTATGCGGTTTTGAGGGTGGCGGCGGATGTGGGGGCACACTGAAAATGGATGTGCTCACCGATTTCAGGGTGCATACGTATTTGGGTGTTCCTGTGACTGTTTGCAGAAATTTGGGAATGATGGCGGCTTTGAGGGTGCACACGGATTTTGGGGAATCGGTGGTTTTGGAGCATGCTCATGGATTTGGGGGTGCACATCTATTTCAGGTTTCTCACGGTTCAGATGTATGACGACTCTAAAAGTTATTTTATGAAGAGATACTTCAATAGTCAATGGAGTTTGGACTTTGAAATTTGCTCTTGCCCTTTTCCCAGGTGGAGGCAGCTGTTTTGTGAACTATTCGAAATGATTCTTGTTCTGGGATAATCCAGTGTGCATGCTGGAGTGTCTGCTGATTTGGAGCTGTGACGAATCTCCGGGTTTTTTCATTTGTACAGACATTAATAGTAAATACAGTTTGAAGTTTGAAATCTGTTCTTAATGTTTTATGGTTCAGGCAATCATTTTGTGAAATGTTTGAAATGAGAGTTCGAGAGCATCTGCAGTTTGCAGAGGCAAATGGGAAGGGAATGAACGAAGGGGGATAAACTGAATTCGAAGTATACGGACAGGTGTACAGTCAGGCAGGGTCAGGCAGAGACAATGAGTCTACACACACACAGACACAGAAACACTCTGACACACATAGACAGACAAAAAGACAGACAAACACACACAGACACACACGCACACGCACAGAGACATACAAGCACACACGCACACAAACCGCACCCCACACACACCAGAACAAACACACACACACACACACACACACACACACACACACACACACGCACACAACTACATTTTCTTAACCGCCTCTCCAGCCCTCCGCCATGTTTTCTGACATATGCGGGGTGATAAGATTAAAACATAATCTCCCGTCCACACTAGACTGCTGAGTTTGCTGGCCATGTATAAGGGTGAGAGTTTGGTCCCAGACGAACCCCACAGGCAGTTTCATGGGGAACCTCTCGGTAGAATTCCTAAAACACAATCTATATCAAGAGTAATAGTGGGTGATTCAATACATTTCATAAGCTACAATGACATAATTTACTGCAATATTGTGTGTTTGACAAATGGTTCCTTTGAAGTACATATTTACAGGGGAAACACGTTTAACTGATGAGACACTTCGGAAGGTTCAGCCACATTTCTTGGGGCAAACTAACTCTCACAAATGATCTAAACATGATTGCTTAAATTAATCGCAATCTGTCACCGCGGGGATTGCACCTGCCTGATGTAATCAGTTTGTAAGTACTTTAAACATGCTTATTTTTAAACCTGTTGAAATCCGTCCCTGTGGAGTAGCTGAATGGTATTAAAAACCCCAGGAATATTGTGCCACAACATTTCATTCCGCGAAATCGCTTGTAGCATAGGGGCTCAGACACTGGACAGAGTAAATGTCTGCAATGTTAGTTAGGTACGAGAGTGTGGAGAAAATATTGTACGTGTTCATTGCCGTCATTGGAGTTCCTGGTGAGTGACAGAGCAATTCCTGTTTGGTATTTCTGTGTGTTAACCATGCGAATCTGTTTATGATCATTTGACGAGCTTCTAACTTGATGATAATTGCACAAATATCCGTCAGAAATATCGATCCTGTCAGTTCAACATTCAGATTTTCACATTTAATAACAAGCGGAACTAAACCTCTGTCTCTCCTCAAACTCAGGGTATCGACTCGAATGTTAGTCTTGCCTTTAATGTCAGCTTGTCTAGAGTTGTCCCTGTTTTGACGACGGGCAGCTCTGCTGAAGGTGAGATTGTTGGGGGGGGGGGGGTTACATCGTAGAGCTCACTGTTTCTGAGTTATTGATCAAAGAGAAAACCTGGTCCCGTGTTTTACGTCTCCCCCTAGAATCTCTCAGAGTCGGGTTTCACTGTCTATTGGTCAACAATCGGGTCTTATCACAGAACCAGTGGCTACGCATCTGCTCACGAGTGTTATCGAATTCATCTGTGCTGTAGAATCAATCCATTAATGGAGCCCGTCAGCCTCTGATTACAGAGTTATTTCTACTTTCCCTCTACGACCCGTCATAAATTGGGGGACAACTTCGGCCTGATGAAGGATCCCACCCGAAACTGGAGTTTGTTCAATTCCATGTCTGGTGCCTGACATGCCGAGTTCCTCCAGTATTTTGTGTGTGTTCTTCACTTCTGTATTCATTTTTGGCTGCACCTGATGCTGAGTTTTCTGAGGACAGCAGGTCAGAGAGGGTGTGAGCCGTGTCTGGTGTTAGATTAGCATTCACAGACTCCAGCACTCCTGATCACTAGCTGAAACCCGATCCCGTGTTAATTCCCGCAGAATGGGTTCAGTAATTCCCAAACTCTGTTCCCTTTCACCAGCGAATTTAGTGGCGATTGTGACCCTGTCCCGGGGAAAGTGCGGCCTCTCTACCTGCACCACTCGCTACCTGGTGGCCATGGCAGCGGCGGATCTACTAACCATTGTCACCGAGGTCATTTTGTATCGAATCAGATTGTATTATTTCCCGTGGAGTTTTCTGGGCATCACCCCGGTGTGCAGTGTTATCGAAGTACTGACGTTCTCCGCCACTGACTGTTCTGTCTGGTTCACCGTCACTTTCACTTTTGATCGTTTTGTCGCCATTTGCTGCCAGAAGCTGAAGACAAAATATTGCACCGGGAAAACTGCGGCTGTGGTTCTAACACTAACCGGAGTACTGTCCTGTCAGAGACATGTTCCCCGATACTTCACGCAGGAACCCAGCGTGATCATCGACAATGTACCGTGGTTCTGTAAACTCATGGACAAGTATTTCACTGACCCCGGGTGGGTAGTATACGATTGGTTCGATACGGTTTTAACTTCGTTCCTCCCTTTCGCTGCGATCCTGTTGCTCAACGCTCTGACAGTCAGACACATTTTAGTGGCCAGTCGGGTCCGTAAGGGGCTGAAGGGTCAGATCAAGGGAGAGAACCGCAGTGACCCGGAGATGGAGAGCAGGAGGAGGTCTGTGGTTTTACTCTTCACCCTCTCCGGCAACTTCATCCTCCTGTGGATGACACTGGTTGTAAATTTCATATATTATCAGATCTCAGGAAAAGGATACGATTTCAATGATTCGGAATGGATCTTCTATCTTGTCGGCTATTTGCTGAGGAATTTCAGCTGCTGCACGAACACATTTATTTACGCGGTGACTCAGTCGAAATTCAGGGAGCAGATGATCAGCGCGGTGAAATATCCGGTCACCTCGGTGCTACGGTTCATTAACAAAGCCGCGTCCTGAGCACAAGACAAAGGCGGCCGCGTTGTCTCCAGCCCGAAATTCAGTTCCTCACATTAACCGCCTAATCTCCCAGGTCTTATTCCCGGGCAGATTGCCCCATCGACCGGCAGCTCCGGGACATTAGCCCAGGCAACCTGTTCATATTCTATACCTTCACAGTATGGTATTGGTCAAATTTGACCAGGCCCATGAATCCCCTCATAACAAGTGTCTATCCCAAGTTTTGGACCACAGATCTATTCGTAGTGTATAAATAGCCTGTCTGACATTAATAAATGTATGATTAATCCTTAATTAATGTTTCAGAGATCTAAAATCCATTTCAATAGATACGGGTCAAATTTGACCTGGAACAACCTCAATACAGAAAAAAAATTGTAGTACCTGTACAAAAGAAAACCATAGAAACTACAGCACAGAAACAGGCCTTTTGGCCCTTCTTGGCTGTGCCGAACCATTTTCTGCCTAGTCCCACTGACCTGCACACAGACCATATCTCTCCATACATCTCCCATCCATGTATCTGTCCAATTTATTCTTAAATGTTAAAAAAGAACCCGCATTTACCACCTCGTTTGGCAGCTCATTCCATACTCCCACCACTCTCTGTGTGAAGAAGCCCCCTTAATGTTCCCTTTAAACTTTTCCTCTTCGCCCTTAACCCATGTCTTCTGGTGTTTTTCTCCCCTTGCCTCAGTGGAAAAAGCCTGCTTGCATTCACTCTATCTATACCCATCGTAATTTTATATCTCTATCAAATCTCCCCTAATTCTTTTACGCTCCAGGGAATAAAGTCCTAACTTATTCAACCTTTCTCTGTAACTGAGTTTTTCAAGTCTCGGCAACATCCTTGTGAACCTTCTATACACTCTTTCAACCTTATTAATATCCTTCCTGTAATTTGGTGACCAAAACTGAACACAATACTCCAGATTCGGCCTCATCAGTGTATTACACAACCTCATCATAACATTCCAGCTCTTATACTCAATACTTTGATTAATAAAGGCCAATGTACCAAAAGCTCTCTTTACGACCCTATCTACCTGTGACGCAACTTTTAGGGAATTTTGTATCTGTATTCCCAGATCCCTCTGTTCTACTGCATTCCTCAGTGCCTTACCGTTTTCCCTGTATGTTCCACCTTGGTTTGTCCTTCCAAAGTGCAATATCTCACATTTGTCTGTATTAAACTCCATCTGCCATTTTCAGCCCATTTTTCCAGCTGGTCCAAATCCCTCTGCAAGCTTTGAAAACCTTCCTCACTGTCCACAACACTTCCAATCTTTGTATCATTAACAAATTTGTTGATCCAATTTACCACATTATCATCTAGATCATTGATATAGATGATAAATAACAATGGACCCAGCACTGATCCCTGTGGCACACCACTAGTCACAGGCCTCCACTCGGAGAAGCAATTCTCTACCACCACTCTTTGGCTTCTTCCGTTGAGCCAATGTCTAATCCAATTTACCACCTCTCCATGTATACCTAGCGACTGAATTTTCCTAACTAACCTCCCATGCGGGACCTTGTCAAAGGCTTTACTGAAGTCCATGTAGACAACGTCCACTGCCTTCCCTTCATCCACTTTCCTGGTAACCTCCTCGACAAACTCCAATAGATTGGTCAGACATGACCTTCCACGCACAAAGCCATGTTGACTCTCCCTAATAAGTCCCTGTCTATCCAAATGTTTGTAGATTCTGTCTCTTAGTACTCCCTCCAATAACTTAACCACTACCGACGTCAAACTTACCGGCCTATATTTTCCTGGATTACTTTTCGATCCTTTTTTAAACACCGGAACAACATGAGCCATTTTTCAATCCTCCGGCACCTCACCCGTAGACACCGACATTTTAAATATATCTGCCAGGGCCCCTGCAATTTCAACACTAGTCTCCTTCAAGTTCCGAGGGAGTACCCTGTCAGGTCCTGGGGATTTATCCACTTTAATTTGCCTCAAGATAGCAAGCACCTCCACCTTTTCAATCTGTACAGTTTCCATGATCTCACTACTTGCTTCCCTTAATTCCATAGACTTCATGCCAGTTTCCTTAGTAAATACAGTCGCAAAAAACCTATTTAAGATCTCCCCCATTTCCTTTGGTTCCGCACATAGCCGACCACTCTGATCTTCAAGAGGACCAATTTTATCCCTTACAATCCATTTGCTCTTAATATACCTGTAAAAGCTCATTGGATGATCCTTCACTTTGACTGCCAAGGCAACCTCATGTCTTCTTTTAGCCCTCCTGATTTCCTTTTTAAGTATTTCCTTGCACTTTTCGTACTCCTCAAGTACCTTATTTACTCCCTGTTTCCTATACATGTCATACAACTCTCTTCTTCTTTATCAGAGTTGCAATATCCCTTGAGAACCAAGGTTCCTTATTCCTATTCACCTTGCCTTTAATCCTGACAGGAACATACAAACTCTGCACTCTCAAAATTTCTCCTTTGAAGGCTTCTCACCTACCAAACACATCTTTGCCAGAGAACAACCTGTCCCAATCCACACTGTTTAGATCCTTTCTCATTTTTTTTTTCAAATTTGGCCTTTTTCCAGTTTAGGAACCTCAACCCGAGGACCAGAACTATCTTTATTCATGATCGTGTTGAAACTAATGGTGTTATAATCAGTGGAACCAAGATGTTCCCGTTCACACACTTCCGTCACCTGTCCTAACTCGTTTCATAACAGGAGATCTAATATTGCATCCGCTCTAGGTGGTACCTCTATATATTGATTTAGAAAACTTTCCTGAACACATTTTACAAACTCTAACCCATCTCGACCCCTAACAGTATGGGAGTCCCAATCAATATGTGGAAAATTAAAATCCCCTACCGCCACAACTTAATGTTTCCTGCAGTTGCCTGCTATCTCTCTGCAGATTTGCTCCTCCAATTCTCGTTGATATTGGGTGTTCTATAATACAATCCCAGAAATGTGGCCATACCTTTCCTGTTTCTCAGCTCCAACCATAAGTACTCAGTAGACAAGCCCTCTAATCTGTCCTGCCTGAGCACTGCCGTAACATTTTCCCTGACAAGCAATGCTACCGCCCCCCCCCACCCCCACAACCTTTTATTCCTCTGCCTCGATCACATCTGAAACATCGGAACCCTGGAATATTAAGCTGCCAGTCCTGCCCCTCCTGTAGCCAAGTTTCACTAATTGCTATAACGTCATAATTCCACGTGTCAATCCACACCCTCAACTCGTCTGCCTTCTCCGCAATACTCCTAACATTGAAATATATACACCTCAGAAGATTTTTACCACCACTCGCAACCTTTCTATTAGCGGATTTGCTTGAACTTTTAACATAATTTATTTTCACCCCAGCCACACTGTCAGCTCTTGCACTCTGGTTCCCATCCCCCTGCAAATCTAGTTTAAAGCCTCCCCAGTAGCACTAACAAACCTCCCTGAAAGGATATTGGTCCCCTTGTAGTTCAAGTGTAACCCGTCTCTCTTATACAGGTCCCACCTGCCCCAGAAGAGTTCCCAATGATCCTGAGATCTGAAACCCTGCCCCCCTACACCAGTTCCTCAGCCACTTGTTCATCCTCCAGAGCATCCTATTCCTACCCTCACCGGCACGTAGCACAGGTAGCAATCCTGAGATTACCACCTTCAAGGTCCTGCTTTTCAACTTCCTACCAAGCTCTCTATACTCACTCTCCAGGACCTCCTCACTCTTCCTTGCTATGTCATTGGTACCGATGTGTACCATCACATCTGGCTGATCACCCTCCGACTTCAGAATGTCATGCAATCGATCAGAGACATCCTTGATCCTGGCACCAGGCAGGCAACAAACCATCCTGGATTCTCTGTCACGACCACAGAACCTCCTAACTGTACCTCTAACTATCGAGTCCCCTATCACTACCGCTCTGCTCTTCTTCCATTCTCCCTTCTGCACTGCAGAACCAGACTCAGTGCCAGAGATCCGGCTGCCGCAGCGTCTCTCAGGTAAGTCATCCCCCCCAACAGTATCCAATGCGGTATACTTGTTGTTGAGGGGAATGGCCACAGGGGAACCCTGCTCTGCCTTCCCTTTCCCCTTCACTCGCCTGACAGTGACCCAATTTCCTGTGCTCTGCTCCTTTGGTGTAACTACCTCCCTGAAGCTGCTTTCTATAATCTCCTCATTCTCCGGAATGATCCGGAGGTCATCCAGCTCCTGCTCCAGTTCCCCAATGCGGTTTGTCAGGAGCTGCAGCTGGACGCACTTCTTGCAGGTGTCGCTGCCAGACGCTTTGACTCACCGTAATGTAATGGAATGGTCTCGTCCGAAGCCTCGACTCTATTCTTCTCAATAGATGCTGCTTGAGTTGCTAAGTTTCGTGAAAAGTTGCATTTAGTTCTAGATCGCATTCTATAAAAAGCATCTTTTGTGCTGGAAGACTGCAAAGGAGGTTCAGTACGATTGTGGAGGGTGCAGAACAGGCGCAGGCCTAGCCGACGTTTTCTTAACGCATATGGAGAAGTTAGGATTAGATATCTCAAAATGCAGCGGGCAGGCATATGATAACGGGAGCAATATGCGGGGCAAAATAGCGGGGCGCAGAAGAAGGTGCTAGGTACTAACAAAAAAACTCTGTTCATGCCATGCGCCAGCCGCAGCCTAAACCTAGTCATTGTCGATGCTGCAAAATCAACAGTGGAGTCTGTGAGCTTCTTTGGGGCGCTGCAACGTCTTTCCACACTGCTCAGCTCAGCGACACAGAGATGGGAACTTTTCAAAGAGAACGTGCCACAGATGACCCTCAAGGCCATCTCCAACACGCGATGGGAGTGCCGCGTGGAAAGTGTGAAAGTCCTGCGCTACCAGCTTCCCGATGTTGGCAATGCGCTCCTGTGACTGATTGAACATGCCATACAGAAATGTGACAGTGAAACCACATCTGCAGCCAGAGGCCTAGAACAGGAGATCATGTCATGGAAATTCCTGCTGACAGGTATCATCTGGTACAACGTTTTACATGAGGTGAATCGTGTCAGCAAGCTGCTCCAGAGCCCACAAGTGGGAATCGATGTGCTACAGCGCGAGGTGGAATATGTTCTGAAATTTCTCAAGGAATACAGAGAGAACGGCCTTTCATCCGCCCAAACAGATGCCAGAGACACAGCTGAAGAGATAGGGATACCAATGGTCTTTCCTACTGCATGAATCAGAAAACCAAAACGCCAGTTCCAGTGCGAGTCCCAAAGTGCAGATCCTTCCCTGACAGTGGCACCCGAGGAACGGTACAAGAGAGAAGTTTTCCTTCCACTAGTGGACTCTGCCATCACAGGCATCAGTGAGCGCTTCAAGCTGATGGAGTCGTTTTACAGTCTGTTTGGCTTCATTTATGGAAGAGAGGAAATGAAAAAAGCCACCCAAAGTCGCACACTGAAAGACAGCTGCGTAAACATGGAGAGGACACTTGGTGATGTGGATGCTGAGGACCTTCTGAGCGAGGTGTCGGCTGCTGTTGTGCCTGCAAAAAAAAAAAAAAAAAAAACTGGCCTGCAAATTCTGAGCTACATTTACAGCAACAAGCTGGTTGAACTGTATCCTAACCTTACCATTGCTCTGAGACTCATGCTGACAGTGCCTGTGACTGTAGTGAGTGGAGAGAGAAGTTTTCCGAGACTAAAGCTCATGAAAACGCATCTGAGGACAACAATGCTCCAGGAGCGTCCGTCAGCTCTTGCTCAGGTATCAATTCAGCATGAAATAGCAAGATCACTGGACAAAGATGAGCTCATTAAAGCATTCTCAGCACTCAAGCACAGGAGGGTGTTGAAGTTCTAGTGATAAGTCCTTTAACACATTTTTAGCAGAAATAAAGTTTATAATTATAATAAAATAAGCCACATATTTCACTCAAAATGTGTATAGGTGATTTGGCGGCGTTTCCACAAATCGTAATATCGCTCTCCCGCTTGCGTCCCCTCTCTCTCTGACTCTCCTCCTGTTCGCTCTCCAGGTCTTACGTGAGCTGTCCGTGGTGCTTAAACAGAGCGAGAGGCAGTTTGTTGTAACCTTCCAGAAGTTCACTTTCAGACACTGTTTATTGAATTAATAAAGTGTGATTTTTTATTAAATATGACATTGCTTTTGTCATTAATTTAATTAGAGGGAAATTCTTTAAGCTGTCTGTTCTTATGTCAGCTGATACCTAACACATAGTGCCATTCGATGCAGACTAGTTGCTGAAAAGGGCGAGGCTTCTCATTCCAAAGTAAAAAATGTCATTGTTTCAGTTTTTAATTAAGATAATTGCTTGGATTATGTTGAGCTCTCTGTCCATTATGCTGAAAGTGCATATAATGCATCAACGTTTAAGTCCGAAATGATATCAATATTGATGCAAACCAACTTGAATATTAGTTTTTATTCTTTATTTTTTTGGGAGGGGAGGGGGAATCGGCGGTAGGGCCCCACAATAACACATGAAATGGACCCCCAGACGCTTTAGGCCGCATATGCGTCTGTGGGCCAGTGTTTGTGGTGGTGGGTGGGTCAGGATTATAGTGGCGTGTGGGGCAGTGTTTTTGGTGGTGGGTGGGTCAGGATTATAGTGACGTATGGAGCAGTGTTTGTGATGGTGGGTGGTCGTTTGTGGAGGTTATGTTTTCTCCATGGACCATGATAATGAAAGGCTTGCCACTGTGAGGGTTAAGGTATGTAAGACCGCAGTGTTAGGTTTTATTTTGACCATCTGGGGAATAGATTATGTCCCGAGGCCTGGTTATTTGGCTTCACCTCGTATTAAGATGTAACCTCCCCACATTTGGTTTTCTCTGATCTTTATGTTATGTGTGTGTGGGGGTGGGGGTGTACTCAGGATTAAATTAACAGAATTTACTGGATATTTGGTGTTACTTAACCCTGCAACCTGGAGCTTAGGGGTGACATATTTTCTGCAATCCCAGCTTGCGTTTAACCTCCTGGTTCCTTTTCTCTTTCTTTTTATCTCGGCTTTTTTTTTGTTGCCATCCCGTGGAAAAGGAGAAGGAAAAGCGTGTCGCCTTTGATTAGATGCAGTTCTGCGGGCAGTGGGAAATGATCTGGTGTTTCCTGATCTCATAATTGGTCGTTCATCGTCACCGAAACCTGCCATATTGCTCTGCCCCACGCCTTCACTAACTAAGTCAACACTTACCTTTACTGGGGTCTTCCTCGTCTTTGCACAAATTTTAATGTGTATGTTTATAACTGTAGGGTTCTCAGTAATATTAACTGTAATGTTAACTGCTAACTGCTAAGTATGCTGAAATGGCTTCTTTGCAATGCTAACTATGAGGTAATGTTCTCCGTCGTTGAAATGCTTGGGTTATAGTTATAGATAACAGAGGAACTAACCAATGGAAGCTGTGTTATTCTATCTGTATGTGTGGGAGTCTGGGTAAGTGGACCGACTTGTCGGGAGGAGAACCGAAGAGGAAGTACGTGCTGGACGCCCTCTGATCGACCACCGTGGTTGGTCCCAGGCGGCGGGTCGGTGGAGATCGACTGGTGGAAAGAAGACCCCGTTAATTGAGCTCCAACTGTTGTGCACGAAGTGGTTGAACTCTGATAAGTTTGGCGCCTTTAACTTTCCTTTTATATTGTATCTGTGTTAATTACATAGTTCCAGTAAGATCTATAAAGTGTAATCTGTAAATCGTACATTGTGTGCTGTCTGATATTTGTTGTGTGAGTTTGTACCAGGGGGCATTACACAGCGACTACGCAAACGGGAGACACGGTTTGACGGCCGGACAGGCTTTCCCCTAGACAAACACGAGCCGGTAGCCCTGAGCCTTACAGAACTATCTATTTGTGGTGGGTTTATTGCTTATCGGTAGTGTCTTGGCAAGGGCTGAAGGGTGAGAAGGCCAGGTGCTGTGGCGCCGTGTGGGCCAGGGTTTTTGTGGCTGTGAGGGCCAGGTTTAGAGTGGTGCTAGAAAGTTTATGAACCCCGCAGAGTTTTCTCAACTTCTGTATAAACATGATCTGATCTTCATTAATCTCATAAAACTAGACAGAGAAAACAACTCTTGTTCATTTATTTAATGAGAAAAATGAAGCAATAATACTTACATTTGCTGGGGAAAGTATGTGAACCTCAGGGATAATGCCGTCTACAATATCTATTCGGAGTCCCGTGTTCAATGAGATCAGATTGAATTGTTGGTTGTAGAGGTGTCCTGCCCTATATATATATATATATATATATATAAAGATTCACAAAGTCGAGTTACCGTCAGAGCCTGCTCTTCTTCAGCCTGCACCTGTTAATGTGGACCATATCTCGATCAAAAAAATAACTTTCAGAGAACCTTAGCAGAAGTACTGTAGAGATGCACGAAGATGCAAAAGGCTACAAAAGCATTTCGAAAGTCCCGAGTGTTTCTTCAGTCCACAGTAAAGGAACCTATCTACACATGGAGGAAATTCAGTACTGTTGCCACTCTCCCTAGGATTAGACGTCCTGCAAAGATCACAAGGGAATCCTTAACGAGATGAAAAATAACCCAAGGATAACAGGAAAAAAAACATGCAGAAATCTCTAGAACTTGCTGAAGTCTTGTGTGTCCACTGTTAGAAAAACAGTGAGCTAGAATTGTTTTCATGGAAGGACACCACGGAGGAAATGACTGCTCTTCAAAAAAAAAACCTTTCTGCACGTCTCAAGCTTACAAAAGACCACCTGGATGCTCTACAAGACTTCTGGGACAATGTTCTGAGGACAGGTGAGACAAATGTTGAAGGTTTTGGCAGAAATGCGCATTGCTTTGTTTGGAGGGAAAACAGCACTGCCCACCAACACCAGAACCTCATCATAACTCTGAGGCATGATGGAAGGAGCATTATACTTTGGGACTTCTTCGCTGCGTAAGGTCCTGACAGCTTGTAATCGCTGAGGGAACGATAAATTCAAAGCTGTATCAAGACATTTCATGGGAGAACGTCAGAACAGCAAAGGGTTGGGAAGTTTATTGGGGAAAGAGGTACGGGACTGGACAAGGGAAATCTAATAGAGGGCAGATGGGTATCACCTCCATCTGGTGCTCCACCCTCTTTTACTTTCGTCCATTACCTTATTTACTTCACCCATACCCCCTCCTTCCGGTTGTACCTTTCAGCTTTTGTATCTCCCTCTCAACTCCACAGCCTGTAAGCCTGACTTCTCATCTTTATTCCACCAGCTCTGCTGGTGTCCCAGCCGGAAACGTCGACTGTACTCTCTTCCATAGGTGCTGCATAGCCTGCTGAGTTCTTCCAGCAATTTTATATGTGTGTTACTAATTACCCTGCCACCTTTTTTTCTTACCGCGGTTCCATCAACTTTCTCTGGTTCCAATCATCCTTCCTTTCGTCAGTGCTACACTCCACTCTCCCATTAGATTCGTTCTTCTGCAGCTCTTTAACTTTTCCAACCCTCATCTCCCAGCTTCTGAAATCAGTTCCATCCCCTCCCACCAAACTTGCCAACATCACCGACCAACTGCCAGCGTGTACATCTACAACATTCCTCAACTTCTCATTCTAGCATCTATCCCCGTCCTTTCCGGTCCCGATGAAGTGTCATTTTACAAAACGTGGACTGTTGAGTGCTGTCCAGAGCGGCTGGACACCATCAAGTAGGAGGGTTCTTCACCGCGGACCTGTCATTACGGGAGGACACCACCAGGCGGCAGGTGTTATCAACAAGTTACCGGCCATTGCGGCAGAAAACCACCAGGCGAGAGTGCCGTCCACAGAGGACCTGCCATTCCGCCAGGACGCCGCTGGGTAGGAAAGTTACACACAGAAAATGTTGGAGGAACTCAGCGGGTTAGGCAGCGTCTATGGAAATGAATCAACAATTGACGTTCCGAGCTGAGACCGTTTTTTTCAGGACTGGAATGGAAGGGGGAAGGCCAGAATAAAAAGGCGGGACAGAAGGAGGAGGATAGCTGTAAGGTGAAGTCCTTCAGCTGGGAAAGATAAAGGGATGGAGAGTAATACATCTGATTGGAAAGGAGAGGATATACCATGGGAGAAAGGGCAAGAGGAGTGTTAACAGTAGGAGGTGATATGCAAGTGAGAAGAGCCAGAGTGGGGGAAAGATGATGAGGAGAGGGGAAAGGATAACGTTTACTGGAAGGAGAAATCGATACTCATGCCATCTGGCTGGAGTTTATATAAAGAAACTATAAGGTGTTGCTCTTCCACCCAGTGGTTGGCATCGTCATGGCATAACAGGAAGCTGTGGACCGACCTTTTGGAACGGGAATGAGGACAGGAATAAAATTGTTTGGTCAGAGGGAAGTTCCAGTTTTGGCAGATGAAACGGAATTGCTAGACGATGCGATCCCTCTGGTTTACGCCGGGCCTCACCAACGTGGAGGAGCTGCATCAGGAGCACCGGATCCACCGGGTGTCGTACTCATCTCGCTTTCAGGGAAAGGTGCCAGGAGGAACATTAGTGGAGAAGGACAAATGGAGGGAGCGATCTCTGCAGAAACCGGAAAGTATTGGTGGGGTGGTAAATATGTGTTTGGAGCACAAGACACTGGAACAGAATCAGGTCATTCGGCCCATCGAGTCTGCTTTCCCCATTTCATCATGGCTGATCCATTTCCCTCCTGAACTCATCCTTCTGCCCTCCCACCAGAACAATTCACGCCCGGAGTAATCAAGAACCTGTCAACCTCCGCCATATTTATAGTCCAATAACCTGCCAACACAGCCCCCTGTGGCGACGAATTCAACAGATTCACCACCTACTGTTCTCAACCAGGTAATTACAGGCCGGTGAGGCTGACATCAGAAGTGCTAAATTTATTGGATTATCTAAAGGCAAGTCCTGCCGAATGGCCTCGGCCCGACACGTCGAATGTACTCTTTTCCATAGATACTGCCTGGCCTGCTGAGTTCCTCCAGCATTGTGTCTGTGTGTTGCTCGGATTCCCATCATCTGCAGATTTTCTCTTGTTTGTGACAATCAGTTGCATTCATTTTTTGCGGACAGGAAGGCTGGTTTAACATTTTATCTGGAACTGGCCACTTTAGTTTTTAACACTGTGAGTGCGATGTTGTACTATGAATATGTTGCCCACTGTGCTCGAAATGTTTTTGTTCTATTTGTGTTCCTTCTCATAAAATGTGTGAATGATTTGTGTTTCTGTTGTTGTGAGCGCGGCTTTGTCATGTGTCTGTGATGATGTTGCCGGTATGTTTATCAGAGCAGCTGTGTTTAATGTCATTTTCTGTTCACAACTGTAAAGGAAAAGAAAACAATTGTTACTCCGGATCTGATGCAGCAATAAAAAAGGAAACACACAATGATAAAGAACAATAATAAAGATACAATAAATATAAATACATAGGATAGCTTATATACACAGATTGATTGCATGTCTGTAAAGTGACACCTGGCTGTACATGAGGTGACTGACAGGAAATGATGAAGTAGTGGTGGTTGCGGGTTGCAGGAGTGGGTTAGTGGGAGGAGGTGTTGAATAACTTTGCTTCTTGGGGCGAGTAACTGTTTTGAGTAACTGGGGCGTTTCTGGTGTGGATGCAATGTAGCCTCCTCCATGACGGGATTGGGGCAACAGCCCGTGAGTCGGGTGGGTGGGGTCCTTCATGATGTTACCGGCCTTTAGGCCACCTTTTTGTATCCATCTCCCTGATGGTGGACAGGCTGATGTCACTGATGCTTTGGGCAGTTTGGACTGCCAGTTCAGAGCCTTCCTGTCAGCCGTGGTGCAGTTTCCGTACCGTGCAGTGATGCAACGAGTTAGGATATTCTCCACTGCGCACCTGCAGATTGAAATGCGTGTGGATATACAGTGCACAGCCCAGCTCTCTGCGGCCTCCTCAGAAAGCGGAGGGTCGGTGAGTTTACTGTGACGGTGTAGGATGTGTTCTGGCACCATGAGAGTTTGAGACTGCTGACAATTTCCACTGCCACGTCACTGATGTAAAGAGCGATGTGAGAGGTGCGAGTTCTCCCAAAGTCAATAACCATCTCCTTTATCCTGTTGACATTGAAGAAGAGACATCAGGCTCAGCGCTCTTCCACCTCCTCTCTGTCGGCCATCTCACAGTTGTTGGCGATGAGCCCCTCAAGTGTGGTGTCATAGGCGACCCTGACGATGTGATTACTCAGGTGTTTGACTGTGGAGTCATGTGTGAGCAGAGTGTACAGCAATGGGCTCAGCACACAGCCGTGGGGACACCGTACTGAGGAGGACAGGAGACAGGAACAGATGTACATCCTGACCATCTGACGGATAGTGACATGAGGGGTTGTGTTTAGTATTTCAAATTCTTCTTTCTGTTCTTCACTCAATTACATCTCTGCTGATACACCCTCTGGACCGTAGGTAATAGATGTGTCCAGTTAAAGAAAGATTTTCTGTTCTATGTTCGGAAAGGACCAGTTGATAATAAATCAGCTGAAATAGTTCAGTATACAGAGTGGTAGAATGTAAATGCATCAGAGGTTTACATGTCAGAAGAAGGTGTCGTAGATAATCAGCGTCGCTGCGCAGTTCAAGACTGTCTGTACCTCGACAGCGGAGCTGTCCTGCAAGTCTATTCCAGCAGAAGACTCCCATATGTTCTGGAAACGGAAAATAAAGTCAGTTATAGTGTATCCCGCTGTCTGTCTGCACCTGGTGACATTTATAAAATCACTATGCTGACGTGCTGTCCCATCAGTGGCAGCCTTACACAGTCCCTTTAACCACGTTTCCATGGTAACATTATTAATGTCATTAATGGTTCGTGTCCAATCTCCATCTCTTCGTCGATGGAGTTCAAAAGCACTTTCTGCTACATGTCATGCTGGGGTTCGAGCTCTTTGATTCTGTCGTTTGCTAACATTAAAACTTCATCCAGAATCCTGGATCCGGGCTGGACTCGGGCTGTCTTAGACTCTGTAGGTGGGTATATAAGAACATACGAAGATAAGAAATAGGAGCAGGGGTCGGCCATCTGGCCCAAGGAGCCTACTGCACCACTCAATATGATCATGGCTGATATGGCCAAGGACTCACCTTCACCTACCTGTCTTTTCTCCATAACCCTTAATTTCCATACGATGCAAAATCTAACCACCCTTGTCATAAATATATTTACTGAGGTTGCCTCTATTGCTTCATTTTGCAGAGAATTCTACAAATTCACCACTCCAGGAAAAGCAGTTCCATCTCATCTTCGTCCTAAATCTACTCCTCAGAATCTTGAGGCTATGTCCGGAAGTTCCAGTCTCACCTACCAGTGGAAGCAACTTTCCTGCCTAAATCTTATCTATCCCTTTCATAATTTTATATGCTTCCATAAGACCTCGTCTCATTCTTCTGAATTCCAATGAATATGTCGCAGGTGTTTTAACCTCTGCCCACAGTCATTGTGGAAAATCATTTATTTTACCATGAGATCATAGAGAGTCCACATTTGTGGAACTCTGAGTTTGAGGAAAATCAGCTTGTGTTTGGTTCCAGCAGACAAGTGTATGTGTCCATATCAGAACAGAGGAGTTAGTTCAGAACGTTCTTTCCCAACCGTCCACACTTATCTCATCTGTACAGCTGTATTATCGCTCTGCTGAGGGGCTGTGGTCAGCACAATAATCTTAGTACTGCAGACTTGCAACTGAATTGGATAAATACAGGCTGTCAAGTCACAAAGCTTTAACAACACACAATTCTTTTAACCCTCTCTTCCCCCTCACTTCCCTTCTCTGTCTGCCACCCTGACCTTCTCTCCATATCTCTCCCACCAATCTCCACCCTCTGAATGAGAGGGAAATCAGCTTGTATTTGGTTCCAGTAGCAGACAAGTGTGTATGAACTCCTCAGAACAGAGGAGTTAATTCAGAACATCCTTTCCCAACTGTCCACACTTATCTCATCTGTACAGCTGTATTATCGCTCTGCTGAGGGGTTGTGGCCAGCACAATGATCTTAGTTAACAGACTTGCAACTGAATTGGACAAATACCGGCCATCAAGAAAATTTAAAGCTTTAACAACACACAACACTTTTAACCCTCTCTTCCCCCTCCCTACCCATCTTTCTCTACATCTCTCCCCCCACCGACTCTCCCCCCACCCTTCCTCCACTCTCCACCCTCTGAGTTAGAGGGAGCTCAGCTTGAGTTCGGATCCAGTAGCAGACAAGTGTGTGTGACTTTATCAGAACTTGAATCCTAGGGGGACCAATATCCTGGCGGGGAGATTTGCGAGGGCGACTGAGGTGACTTTAAACTAGAATGGTTGGGGGGTGGGAATCAAATTAAAGAGACTAGGAGAGAGGAGGCTAGTTCACAACAGGGAGGTGGGAACAAGTGCAGAGAGACAGAGGGGTGTAAAATGAGGGCAGAAGCAAAAAGTAGTAACATGAAAAGTGAAAGTGGCAGCCGGCAAATCCAGGGCAAAAATCAAAAAGGGCCACTTTACAACATAATTGTCTAAGGGCTAAGAGTGTTGTAAAAGCAAGCCTGAATGCTTTGTGTGTCAATGCATTCATAACAAGGTGGATGAATTAAAAGGGCAGATTGTTACTAATGAATATGATATATTTGGGATCACAGAAACATGGCTCCAGGGTGACCAAGGACGGGAGCTCAACGTTCAGGGATATTCAGCGTTGCTGGTTAGAGAGGAGATTAACGGAATAGAAAGGAAGGACATTAGCCGGGAAGATGTGGAATCGACATGGGTAGAGCTGCGTAACACTAAGGGGCAGAAAATGCTGGTGGGAGTTGTGTACAGGCCACCTAACAGTAGTAGTGAGGTTGGGAATGGCATTAAACAGGAAATTAGAAATGTGTGCAACAAAGGAACAGCAGTTATAATGGGTGATTTCAATCTACATGTAGATTGGGTGAACCAAATTGATAAGGGTGCTGAGGAAGAGGATTTCTTGGAATGTATGCGGGATGGTTTTTTGAACCAACATATCGAGGAACCAACTAGAGAGCAGGCCATTCTAGACTGGGTATTGAGCAATGAGAAAGGAGTAATTAGCAATCTTGTCGTGAGAGACCCCTTGGGTAAGAGTGGCCATAATATGGTGGAATTCTTCATTAAGATAGAGGGTGATATAGTTAATTCAGAAACAAAGGTTCTGAACTTAAAGAAGGGTAAATTTGAAGGTATGAGACATGAATTAGCTACGATAGACTGGCAAATGATACTTAAAGGGTTGACGGTAGATATGCAATGGTAAGCATTTAAAGATCACCTGGATGAACTACAACAATTGTCCATCCCAGTTTGGCAAAAGAATAAATCAGGGAAGGTAGTGCACCCGTGGCTGACAAGGGAAATTAGGGATACTATCAATTCCAAAGAAGAAACATACAAATTAGCCAGAAAACGCTTCTCACCTGAGGACTGGGAGAAATTCAGAGTCCTGCAGAAGAGGACAAAGGGCTTGATTAGGAAAGGGAAAAAAGATTATGAGAGAAACCTGGCAGGGAACATAAAAACTGATTATAATAGCTTTTATAGATATGTGAAAAGAAAAAAAAGACTGGTAAAGACAAATGTAGGTCCCTTACAGACAGAAACAGTTGAATTGATTATGGGGAACAAGGACATGGCAGACCAATTGAATAATTACTTTGGCTCTGTATTCACTAAGGAGAACATAAATAATCTTCCGGAAATTGTAGGGGACAGAGGGTCTAGTGAGATGGAGGAACTGAGGGAAATACATGTTAGTAAGGAAGTGGTGTTAGGTAAATTGAAGGGATTAAATGCAGATAAATCCCCAGGGCCAGTTGCTCTGCATCTCAGAGTGCTTAAGGAAGTAGCACAAGAAATAGTGGATGCATTAGTGATTATTTTTCAAAACTCTTTAGATTCTGGACTAGTTCCTGAGGATTGGAGGGTGGATAATGTAACCCTGCTTTTTAAAAAAAGGAGGATAGAGAAACCGGGGAATTATAGATCGGTTAGCTTAACATCGCTGGTGGGGAAACTGCTGGAGTCAGTTATCAAAGATGTGATAACAGCACATTTGGAAAGTGGTGAAATCATCGGACAAAGTCAGCATGGATTTGTGAAAGGAAAATCATGTGTGACGAATCTCATAGTATGTTTTGAGGATGTAACTAGTAGAGTGGATAGGGGAGAACCAGTGGATGTGGTATATTTGGATTTTCAAAAGGCTTTTGACAAGGTCCCACACAGGAGATTAGTGTGCAAACTTAAAGCACACGGTATTGGGGGTAAGGTATTGATGTGGATTGAGAATTGGTTGGCAGACAGGAAGCAAAGAGTGGGAATAAACGGGACCTTTTCAGAATGGCAGGCAGTGACTAGTGGGGTACCGCAAGGCTCAGTGCTGGGACCTCAGTTGTTTACAATATATATTAATAACTTAGACGAGGGAATTAAATGCAGCATCTCCAAGTTTGCTGATGACACGAAGCTGGGCGGCAGTGTTAGCCGTGAGGAGGATGCTAAGAGGATGCAGGGTGACTTGGATAGGTTGGGTGAGTGGGCAAATGCATGGCAGATGCAATGTAATGTGGATAAATGTGAGGTTATCCACTTTGGTGGCAAGAACAGGAAAATAGATTGTTATCTGAATCGTGGCCGATTAGGGAAAGGGGAGGTGCAACGAGACCTGGGTGTCATTATACACCAGTCATTGAAAGTGGGCATGCAGGTACAGCAGGCGGTGAAAAGGGAAAATGGTATGCTGGCATTCATAGCAAGAGGGTTCGAGTACAGGAGCAGGGAGGTACTACTGCAGTTGTACAAGGCCTTGGTGAGACCACACCTGGAGTATTGTGTGCAGTTTTCGTCCCCTAATCTGAGGAAAGACATTCTTGGCATAGAGGGAGTACAAAGAAGGTTCACCAGATTGATTCCTGTGATGGCAAGACTTTCATATAATGAGTCTAGGCTCATACTCGTTGGAATTTAGAAGATTGAGAGGGGATCTTATTGAAACGTATAAAATCCTAAAGGGATTGGACAGGATATATGCAGGAAGATTGTTCCTAATGTTGGGGAAGTCGAGAACGAGGTGTCACAGTTTGAGGATAAAGGGGAAGCCTTTTAGGACCGAGATTAGTAAAAACGTCTTTACACAGAGAGTGGTGAATCTGTGGAATTCTCTGCCACAGGAATCAGTTGAGGCCAGTTCATTGGCTATATTTAAGAGGGAGTTAGATATGGTCTTGTGTCTAAAGGGATCAGGGGGTATTGAGAGAAGGCAGGTACAGGGTTCTGAGTTGGATGGTCAGCCATGATCATACAGAATGGCCGTGCAGTCTCGAAGGGCCGAATGGCTCACTCCTGCACCTAATTTCTATGTTTCTATGTTTCTAGAACAGAGGAGTTAGTTCAGAACGTTCTTTCCCAACCGTCTACACTTATCTCATTTGTACAGCTGTATTATCGCTCTACTGAAGGGTTGTAGTCAGTACAATGATCTTAGTTCTGCAGACTTGCAACTGAATTGGATAAATACAGGCTATCGACGAAGTCACAAACTTTAACAGCACACAACTCCTTTAACCCTCTCTCCCCCACCCCCTACCTTCTCTCCATTCTCCTCCCTCTGAGTTACAGGGAAATCAGCTCATGTTTCTATCTGGGAAAAATCCACAAGCTCCCAAAGCTTTAACAACACACAGCTCTTTTCACCCTCTCTGCCCGCCCCCCTCCCCTTCTCTCCATTCTCCTCCCTCTGAGTTACAGGGAAATCAGCTTGTGTTTCTATCTGGGAAAAATCCACAAGGCCACAACGCTTTAACAGCACACAGCTCTTTTGATTTCATATTTCAAATATTTTTCCACAGGGCTGATGGCTTTAAATGCTTTGGCGCTGCCAGTTCAGAGAGCTGACACGTACGTCCTGTCACAGAGGAGGCACAGCACTGCTACTGCTTTAGAAGTTTTCACAAATTCAGCTTATCGTCTAAAACTCTGACAAACTTTGATAAATGCATGATAGACAGTATCCTGACTGGTTGCATCACAGCCCGGGACAGAAACCAGTTCCCATGAACGGAAAAATCTACAGGAAGTATTGGACACCTCCCAGACAACAACAACAAAAAAAAATGAGCACATCGACAAGAACTGCTGCCACAAGAAAGCAGCATCAATGATAACACCCCCCACCCGCTCAGGCCACGCTCTCTTCCCGCTGCTGCCTTGGGGAAGGAGGTCCCACACGTACGGACACATTTTCCAGGCCTCTGCAACTCATCGTCTCAGTATTATGAGTCTGTCGGTCTTCCTGTGTAGTTTATTTTTATTTTATTGCATTTTTCTGCTCTATTGTGGATGCCCGCAAGAAAATGAATATCATGGTTGCATACGGTTACGTATATGTACTTTCATAACAAGTTTTATTTCAAATTTGAGCAAAGGCACAAAAACACACAGACAACCATCCAAAGGCAGGATGAGACACAAACTCACAAACTCACACTCACATACTCACACACATGAACACACACACACTTACACACTCAGACTAACAGACTCACACACGCAAACACACACACACACACAGTCTGACACACTCACACTCAGACCTACAGACACACTCACTCACACGCACACACTCACTCACACGCACACACTCACTCACACACACACACACAGACACAGACACACACACACACACACACACACACACACACACACACACACACACACACCGATCCACACGGGCTCGCGCAGAGAGGCACACATTGACATAAATGTGCACACAGGCCACGAGACTCACACAAAACACAGACAGACACACACATCGAGACACACACACGTGCATGTACAGACACATACAGTGGCATGCAGAAGTTTGGGCACCCCGGTCAAAATTTCTCTTACTTTGAATAGCTAATTGAGAAAAAGATGACCTGATTTCCAAAAGGCATAAAGTTAAAGATGACACATTTCTTTGTTATTTTAAGCAAGAAATCTTTATTATTTCCATCTTTTACAGTTTTAAAATAACAAAAAAGGAAAAGGATCCAAACCAAAAGTTTGGGCACCCTGTATGGTCAATACTCAGTAACACCCCCTTTGGCAAGTATCACAGCTTGTAAACGATTTCCGTAGCCAGTTAAGAGTCCTTCAATTCTCGTTTGGGGGATTTTCGCCCATTCCTCCTTGCAAAAATCTTCTAGTTGTGTGAGACCCTTGGGCTGTCTTGCACGCACTGCTCTTTTGAGGTCGATCTCCAGATGCTCAATGCTGTTTTGGTCGGGGGACTGCGAGGGCCATGGCAAAACCTTCAGCTTGCGCCTCTTGACGTAGTCCATTGTGGATTTTGAGCTGTGTTTAGGATCATTATCCTGTTGTAGAAGCCATCCTCTTTTCACTTTCATCTTTTTTACAGACGGTGTGATGTTTGCTTCCAGAATTTGCTGGTATTTAATTGAATTCATTCTTCTGTCTAGCAGTGAAATGTTCCCCCTGCCATGGCTGCGACGCAAGCCCAAAGCATGATCGATCCACCCCTGTGCTTAACAGTCGGGGAGGAGGTCTTTTCATGAAATTCTGCACCCTTTTTTCTCCAAACATACTTTTGCTCATTGCGGCCAAAAAGTTCTATTTTAAATTCATCAGTCCACAGGACTTGTTTGCAAAAGCATCAGGCCTGTTGAGATGTTGCTTTGAAAAATTCTGACACTAAATTTGCCGTGAGGACGCAGGAAAGGTTTTCTTCTGATTACTCTTCATTCCAGAGTCTGCTAAATCTTCCTGAAGGTCTTTTGCAGTCAAAAGGTGGCTTTGATTTGCCTTTCTAGCAATCCTACTAGCAGTTCTCTCAGAAACTTTTCTTCGTCTTCCAGATCTCAACTTGACCTCCACCGTTCCTGTTAACTGCCATTACTTAATTACATTCCCAACTGAGGAAACGGCTACCTGAAAGGGCTTTGCTATCTTCTTATAGCCTTCTCCTGCTTTGTGGGCATCATTTAATATAATTTTCCGAGTACTAGGCAGCTGCTCAGAGGAGCCCATGGCTGCTGATTGTTGGGACAAGGTTTGAGGGGTCAGGGTATTTATAAAGCATTGCAATTTGCATCACCTGGCCTTTCCCAACCATGACTGTGAACAAGCTATAGCCCTAACAAGCTAATTAAGTTCTAAGACCTTGGTAAAAGTTATCTGAGAGCTCAAATCTCTTGGGGTGCCCAAACTTTTGCATAGTGCTCCTCTCCTTTTTTTCACTCTAAAATTGTGCAAAACAAAAATAATACACTAATCTTGCTTAAAATATTGAAACGAATGTTTCAGTTTTAACTTTATGACTTCTGGAGATCAGTTCATCCTCTACCCCCTTAACTATTCACAGTAACAGAAATTTTGACCGGGGTGCCTGAACTTTTGCGTGCCACTGTATACAGTACATACACACTGACACACATCAGTAGAAACAAACATGCACACAGACTCAAATACACATGCAGACGTCACAAGCATCCCGGCACGCAGAGGAGATACATCGGGACAGAAACACATGCATGCCCACACAGACACAGGCACATACAGACACAAAGGGAGACACGAAAGTGTGCACCACAGACACATACACATGCACACTCGAACAACTTTCACATCTCCCTCTCCAGCTCGCCTCTGAGTTTTCTGTGCTTTCAATTTTCGATTTGTTTCATTCTTCTAAACTCTGCAAGTCCAGGCCTGGAGCCATCATGAAGTTAGCAAAGCGTACAGACGCTGTGTCCTCTCGGGGCAAACTAAAGGTGATTTTTTTCCCTCTCTCTGCTGAATGTGTTTTATATGATCACAGACTCCAACAATTTCGAGAACTGCTGGTCCAGTGCATAAGTGAGCTGCTCATTTCATCTCAAGAGAAGATCTTAGATCTGGAAAACCTGTTGGAATTCTTTGAAGAAATAACAAGCAGGATCGACAATGGAGAATCGGTTGATGCTGTGTATCTGGATTTTCAGAAGACCTTTGACAGGGTTTCCACAGAAGCGGCTAACTAACAAATTAAGAGCTCGGGGTATTACAGAGAACAGACGAGCATCGACAAAGCAGTGGCTGATTGGCAAGAGGCAAAGTGTGGGAATGAAGGGAGCCTTTTCTGTTTGCTTGCCGGTGACTATGAAGTTCCACAGGGATTTGTGTTGTGTCAATAATTTGGATGAATTGATTGTTTTGAGCAAAGTTTGCAGCCAATACGAAGATAGGTAAAGGGACAGATAGTTTTGAGGAAACGGAGAGGCCACAGAAGGACTTGGACAGATTAAGAGAATGGGCAAAGAAGTGACAGATGAAATACAATGTCAGGAAATGTATGGTCATGACTTTGGTAGAAGAAATGAAAGGGTTGATATTTTCCCCAAATGGAGAGAAGACACAAACATTTGAGGATTAAAGGGATTTAGGAGTAATTGTACAGGATTCCCTGAAGCCAACTTGCAGTTTGAGTGTATGAAGAGGAAAGCAATATCAGCATTTAATTTCAAGAGAACTAGAATATAAAAGCAAGGATGCAATTGTGAGATTTTATAACTCACTGGTAAGGCCTCACTTGGAGGAATGTGGGCATTTTGAGCTCATTATCTTAGAGAGGATATGTTGAAACTGGACAGGGTTCAAATGAAGTTCAAGAAAATGATTCAAGGATTGAACGGCTTGTCATATGAAGGGCTTTTGATGGCTCTGGGCCTGTATTCACTGGAATTCAGAAGAATGAGAGAGACCTAATTGAAAATTATCCAATGTTGCAAGGCCTGTGTAAAGGATGTGGGAGTGTCCTTTTGGAATGGAGATGAGGAAGAATTTCTTAAACCAGGGATTAGTGAATCTGTGAAATTCCTTGCTACAGCCAGGGGTGGAGGTCGTCATTATTAATATTTAAGGCAGAGGTTGATAGATACTTGACTGGTCAGGGCAAGAAGCGATACGGGGAGAAGGCAGGAGATTGGGGCTGAGAGGGATAATGAATCAGCCGTGTTGAAATTACGGTGCAGACTCGATGAGCCATCTGGCCTAATTATGCTCCTGTAACTTGTCGTCTCATAACAAACTCTCATTCAATGTCAGAAAGAGCATGGAGCTGATTATTAACTCTAGAAGGAGAAAACGGGAGGTCCATAAGCCAGTCCTGATCGGGGATCAAAGGTGGACAGGGTCACCAACCTGAAACCTTTGTAATCACCTTCAAGGGCGCTTCATCTCCTGTTATTAATATTTATTATTTATTTATTTATCTATTTTTCTTTTGTATTTGCATAGTTTGTTGGGTTTTTTTGCATATTGTTTGCTTTTTCTTTCGTCTGTACTATTAAGTGCAGTCGTTTATAGTTCTTTGATTTACTGAGTTTGCCAAGAGAAAAACGAATATCAGGATTGTACATGGTTACATATGTGTACTTTGATAATAAGCTCACTTTGTAAATTTTAAATTGTACATTTGAATTTGTGAATGTTTCTGTCAAACACAGGATTGGGTTGTGAGCTCTGAAGGTTCACCACTGGCTGGGTGAATTATTTTGATCTGATCTGTATGGTCGTCCTGTCACTGTGACTCCTCTTTAGGGGCACCCCAGTTTCTGGAAACATTCCTGAATCGAAATAGGAAGCTTCACATTTTCCGCTTCACTGTTTCCAGCGTGCGTGTGCGCGCGCGCCAACACACCCACACACACACACACACACACACACACACACACACACACACACAGACACACACACACACACACAAACACAAACACACACACACACACACACACACACACACACGCACACACAAACGGTGACAATCATAACAGAACTCAAAAAGAGCAGGGCGAGATGCCTGAACAAGTATCCGCTGATGGCGCTCAGATCTATTCTGATGAGGTGCTTTGAGGGGTTGGTGTTGACTAAAATCAACTCCTGTCTGTGCATGGACCTGGACCCACTGCAATTTGCCGATCACCACAATCTGTCTACAGCAGATGCAATCTCGCTGGCTCTCCACTCAGCCTTAGATCACCAGGACAATAGCAATACACATGTCAGGCTGCTGATTACAGCTCAGCGTTCAACACAATCAGACCCTCAATTGTAATCAACAAGCTCCAAACCCTGGGCCTCTGTAACTCCTTCTGCAACTGGATCCTCACCAGGAGACCACAGTCTGTGTGGATGAGAAATAACATCTCCTCCTTGCTGACAATCAACACTGACACACTTCAATCACAATATAATTTATTATTAACTTATCCTATTGAAAGAAATTTGCTTAAATTAAAAAGTGAATTTTATGTGTTTGAAGATAAAAGTAATAAACTACTAGCATCCCGACTAAAAGCTGTTAGAGCTAAAAGACAAATTTTAAAAATTCGTAAGGAAATTGGCAGTTTAGCTTGTAACTATGAAGATATTAATAGATTTTTTC
This sequence comes from Mobula birostris, assembly GCF_030028105.1. NCBI lineage: Eukaryota > Metazoa > Chordata > Chondrichthyes > Myliobatiformes > Myliobatidae > Mobula > Mobula birostris. Next base: position 55,151,320 of record NC_092389.1, on the reverse strand, counting down.
AAGACTATTACAGTGAACATTATAATTCTCTGTTTCCAGCTGATCCTTCTAAAATGAATGCCTTTCTACAAAAGATTGATTTTCCTAGAATGTCTGCTGAAGATCAACAAATTCTTGATACTCCTTCTATTGAAAGAAAAATTCAGAAAGCTATTTTTTCAATGCAATCTGGTAAAGCTCCTGGACTAGATGGTTTTTCAGTAGGATTTTAGAAAAAAAAATGAAAATTTGCTTACTCCTTGGAAATGTTTAAAGATTCTTTTTTGTTAGGAGAGTTACCTTCTACATTTTATGAAGCTTCTATTTCTTTAATTTTTAAGAAAGATAAAGACCCTACGGATTGTGCTTCATGTAGACCTATCTCATTATTAAATGTGGATGCCAAAATTCTTTCAAAAATAATGACTAATCGGATGGAGAATATACTAGCTAAAATTATTTCTCAGGACCAAACACGTTTTATAAAAGGCCGTTATTCTTTTTCTAATACTCGGAGACTGTTAAATGTTATATACTCATCCCCTCCAAAACTCCCCAATGTGTTGTTTCTCTTGATGCTGAAAAGACATTTGACAGAGTTGAATGGACATATTTATTTAACGTTTTAGAGAAATTTAGCTTTGGTATAAATTTTAATAAGTGGATTAGAATGATATATAAAAACCCTATTGCCACTGCAATTACTAATAACTGTAGATCCCCCTTTTTTCAACTTTCACGGGGTACGAGACGAGGATGTCCGTTAAATCCTTTGTTATTTAATTTGGTGCTGGAACCTTTGGCTATTGTACTTCGTGAAGCTAAAGATATCCAAGGAACTTCGAGATATGGGATTATTCAAAAGTTTTCCCTTTATGCTGATTATCTCTTAGCTTATATTTCCAATCCTGAAGAATCTATTCCTAGTTTATTTGAAATTATTACATGAATTTGGAAAGATTTCGGGATATAAATTAAACCTGCATAAAAGTGAATTATTTCCTGTAAATGATTCTGCTTTTATATATGTTGATATTCCTTTTAAAGTTACGGATTGTTTTAAATATTTAGGGATTATCATGACTAAAAATAATGGAGACCTTTATAGAGCTAATTTAGTTCCTTTAGTGTATTTTATGCAGCAATTATTTTCTTGATGGAAGCCTCTTACACTTTCGTTAGTTGGTCAAATTCATGCAGTAAAAATGATGATCATACCAAAATTTTTGTATGTATTTCAAAATATTCCTATTTTTTTAACTAAGAAGTTTTTTTTTAGCAGGTTGACTCTATTATTTCATCTTTTGTTTGGAATAATAAAAGACCAAGAATTGGAAAATGTCATTTTCAAAAATTAGAAAGGATGGAGGTCTTCCTTTGCCTAATTTAAGAATGTATTATTGGGCGGTTAATATACGCTATGCGTGTTCTTGGTTGTATTGGACCAATAGAAATGAACGCCCACCACGAGTTGACTTGGAATTGGAAGCTGTGAAACAATTTTACTTAAGTTCGTAATTAGGAGCTTCTTTACCTGTACAACTAGTCAAAATTTCTATTTTAAATATTAATCCTATGATTAAGCAGTCATTACGAATTTGGTACCAGTTTCGTAAGTTTTTTAATCTTAAACAAATTAACCTTCTTAGTTTGAACTGGTCAACTTTGAACTTGGACTGGTCAAAGAACACTGAGGCTGTCTACAAGAATGGTCAGAGCTGTCGCTATTTCCTGAGGAGAGTGTAGTCCTTTAATATCTGCCGGACGAAGCTGAGAATGTTCTACGAGTCTGTGGTAGCCAGTGCGATCATGTTTGCTGTTGTGTGCTGGGGCAGCAGACTGAGGGTATCAGACACCAACAGAATCAACAAACTCATTCGTAAGGCCAGTAATGTTGTGGGGATGGAAGTGGACTCTCTGACGGTGGTGTCTGAAAAGAGGATACTGTCCAAGTTGCATGCTATTTAATGATTTATCGTGCAACTGTAACGAAAACCAATTTTCCCCGGAATCAATAAAGTATGACTAGGACTATGACTATTTAGTATTAATTTATCGAAACTATTTATTTAAACCTTCACTTAGTGATCCTACGTTTTCTCATTGGAGGAATAAAGGAATTTATTCCTTTATGGATTTGCTTCAGGAAGACCGATTGATGTGCTTTGAGAAAATAGTAACTACATACTCTCTTTCATACTCAAACTTTTTGCTATATCTTCAGGTAAGACATTTTTTTATAAGAGTATTTAAGTAATTTTCCATATATACAAGATTATGATCTGTTAGACAGTATTTTTAAATTCAACCCTTTAGTGAAAGGTTTTATAGGGAAAATTTATAATTTACTATTCCAACAGGATAATTATTCTCTATTTAAGATTAAGCAAGCTTGGGACACAGATCTTAACATGACCTTGATAGCAGAGGATTGGTTGCGAATTCGGAAGTTGGTTCATTCTTCTTCGATTTGCGCAGGCCATTCTTTGATTCAATTTAAAATTGTATATCGTTATTAATTGACAAAGGAGAGACTAGTGGAGGCCTGTGACTAGTGGTGTGCCACAGGGATCAGTGCTGGGTCCATTGTTATTTGTCATCTATATCAATGATCTGGATGATAATGTGGTAAATTGGATCAGCAAGTTTGCTGATGATACAAAGATTGGAGGTGTACTAGACAGTGAGGAAGGTTTTCACAGCCTGCAGAGGGACCCCATAGTCTGTAGTCTCCAGTCTCTCTCAGCTCTATAGTCTATAGTCTCCAGTCTTTGTCACCCCATAGTCTATAGTCTCCAGTCTCTGTCACCTCTATAGTGTATAGTGCCTAGTCTCTGTCACCCTTATACTCTATCGTCTGATAACACACTCACACCCATATAGCATAATCTCCAGCCTCTTTCACTTCTACTCTGTACTGTACGCAGTCCCTGTCACCACTATACTCTATCGCCTCCAGTCTCTGTCCAAACTACAGTGTATATTCAGAGGACATCACTGTATGACAGTAGGACACGCGCCGTAATCAGTCTGGAATACCGACTGACAGAAGGGGAAATGGGGGTGCGGACGTCCGTGGTGGACAAATAAACATGCTGGTGAGGGTTCAGCAGAGGGTTGTCAGGGTGAACACCTGAATCGTTACGATAGTCAGCTTTGTGAGGCAACGGGCAAAGAAGGTCGGAGATCCTTGGAGAGCCCATTGGTTGTTTCTTGCCCCGTATAATTGAAGTAATTTTACTGACTTTGCAGGAACCTGCAAACTACTAACATTCGCTCACCTGCCTGCTGGAATATAGACACATTTACCAGACTCATAAAAGACAAAGAAATGCATTTGAACTCCATTAAAGCTTACAATCGCACAGCATTGTAGCTACAGAGTCGATCACATAATTTAACCAGACGTTTCACTCCTCTCTTCAGCTCCTCCCTGAATTTCCTCTGTGACAGAGTGTAGATACACGTGTTGGTGCAGGTACAGAGATATTGTAACATGATCCCAAACTGCTGCAGGATGTAAGGCGGGGTATTCAAATATCTGTCAGTGTAAGAGTAATTCTGAACTTGCCAGATCATACCGTATACAATATAGGGGATCCACAAGAATATGAAATTGGCTGACAGAGCGAACAACAAAATTATTGACTTTCTCCGGTTCTCCACCTCTGGATCATTCTTTTTCTCTCTGCTGTTCCTGAGCGCCCGGCGAACTCTGTTTGCCGCGATGATATGACTGACTGTTAAAGCATTAAAAAGCAGAATTAAACCAATGGGCAATAATGGTGTAGTGAGAATGCTAAACAACTGGTAAGCTTTCCACGCTGGTAAAATAAAGTAATCTTTTCCGAAAATGCATCGCCAGGGTATATTATCAGTGATAAAGAGAGGTTCTACCGCAAAGTACAATGGAACATCCTTTGCACAACTTCCTAAACCCACGATTACTATCATAATAGTCGCTGTCCTCTCGGTGCAGTATCGTTCCCGCAGCTTTTGACTGCAGATTGCAAGACAGCGATCGAACGTGAAAGTCACCGTGAGCCAAACAGAACAGTCCATGGTTGCGACATTCAGGGTAAGTGTCACGGCGCAAATCGGTGTAACGAGCAAAGGAAGAGCATAAATATAAATATTATTGATCTCACAGAGTACAACAGCAAAAATAACACTCATTAAATCAGCTGCTGCCATTCCCACCAGGTAACGGGAGATGCATTTAGAGAGTCCGCAGTTTCCCAGAGACAGGATCACAATCGCCACTAAATTAACTGCAAGGAAGCAAAGAAGAGTTAGTTTGACGCGCACACACCCTGATCATTTTTACTTGATATACATACATAGAAATGTGTTGAATCGGAATGAGTGAAAGTCAGACATCTGATCATTTGACGGGTCAGGCGGGCTTCACTTCCAAAAATTGGAAATGTTGTTTGTTCCAGCTCCGTCACTGTCCTTCGAATGGATAATAATGACGGGTCCGAGAAACAGTTGAGGCGCAACTTTCTAGTTGACAGTGGGGTTTCAATGGGTGGCTATTCCACCCACTCATCCGGACAGCTGAGAGTGCTAAAGGTATTTTATAATGCAGGAATAAAATTGACTCAGAGAGACTGTTTCTTCTGAAATAACATTTTGGAGTGGAGTTGCAGCAGAGCAAAATGCATGATTTAATGTGCAGGTGGCAAATAAACTTGACTCTTGTACATTGCGACCAAGATATCACAAAGATTTGTGCTCCCTCATGCTGCATGATGAAAGTAAGAATTAAAATAAGTCCTATCTAAATTAAACCCGGCGAAAGAAGGAGGACACGGTAAAATGAAAGAGTATTTCAGGTGTTTGTGGCTATATCAAAGACATTTCGATAAATAAATAGAAAAAGAATGATCTTTCTCGTTACATTAAGACGGAAAGGAAAAAAAATGGTTATGGCAGAAAAAGCGGGAAGTTTGCAAAGAGGGCGGCAACGAAGCTGAAGATTTATATTCATTTTAGTGAACGTTTCAGTTTCTATTTTGATAGACAATCAAATTTAGAACAATGCGTGCTGGTAAAGTTGGAAGTTCGAGTAAGGTAAAACGCTAGAACAATATTAATGTTAATATTGACAAAATCATCGGGCATGAGAAACGAGTAACAATTCTGTAGAAAAAGAAAGAATAAAATAAAATATATATTTAAACCTGAACAAGATTAAAACACTCATCAGATGAGGCACAATCTGTAACAAATTTCACAAGGGCAAAGCACACACATATAGTAGGAGACAACTCCAGTTAACTTACCAGGGATACCAATCGCTGCTAGTACAGGATAGTAGATACTTGCGATGTAGTAAATTGCTGGATATCCCATTTTCTGTGTAAATTGGTGATCAGTTGAAAATAGTCCAACTGCCAATATCCACTGGTGATTGTTTGCTTTGCAAACTCTTATACAGGAGAGGAAAGTGCTCTCTGACAATTAATCATACCACGTGGTTAGCCACATCAGAGACAGTCCACTGAACAAACAATTGAGGTTTGTTTCCATTTATATGAATTGTGTAATCGTGAAATGAAGATCGCTCCCTCGGGAGAATCACAAAATAACAATGACGTTTAATTTTGTTCATTCACACCTTCTAACGAGAACATTGAACATTCTCCGTCTATGACACAGAGTTCGTGCGTTTCAAATAAAATAATCCTTATTCTCAATATGTTTACATCGTGTACTATCACTGTCAAATAATTATCAATTGCAACAATAGGCGAAGCGCATTGAGATTCTGGGGTGAAGAAATTACATTTAGTTTTATTTCCCGCAAGAGGAATGTTCAGACCTCTTTATTTTTTTTGCTTTCAGATTGATTTGCTGTCATAATAATGGCCAATTTCGATGAGAAATAACTTCATAAACGATTAGATTAGTTATGTATCCTGAAGACAAACTCCACAACTAAACTAATATGGAAGAAGGAGATCATCGGAGACTAATGTCAGGGGTTAATTTCGTAAAAGTACCTTGAAAAATAGATAGATACAATACCAAAATTTTTCAGGCATAGGACTGCATTCTTTAAGAGCAAGTGCTTGGATTTTCCCCACTACCATACCGATCCATTTCCCCCCTCTCCACTGACACTCTGCGCCATTTCTTGCCGATGTGTTATTTTCATACATTGTTCACTGTACTGTGCTCTTTTTTTTAGAAACTTAGAAACATAGAAACATAGAAAACCTACAGCACAATACAGGTCCTTCGGTTCACAAAGTTGTGCCGAGCATGTCCCTACCTTAGAAATTACTACGGTTACCCACAGCCCTCTGTTTCTTTAAGCTCCAGGAACCTATCTAAAAGTCTCTTAAAACGACCCTATCGTATTCGCATCCACCAGCGCCGCTGGCAGTCCATTCCACGCACTTACAGCTCTCTGTGTAAAAAAAAACTTATCACTGACGTCTCCTCTGTACCTGCTCCTTAGAACCTTAAACCTCTGTCCTCTTGTGGCAACCATTTCAGCCCTGGGTAAAAGTCTCTGACTATCCACACGATCAATGCCTCTCATCATCTTGTACACCTGTTTCAGGTCACCTCTCATGCTCCGTCGTTCCAAGGAGAAAAGGCCGAGTTCACTCAACCTGTTTTCATAAGGCTTGCTCGCTAATCCAGGCAACATCTTTGTAAATCTCCTCTTCTCTCTTTCTATGGCTTCCACATCCTTCCTGTAGTGAGGTGACCAGAACTGAGCACAGTACTCCAAGTGGAGTCTGACCAGGGTCCTATATAGCTGCAACATTGCCTTTGGGCTCCTAAAGTAAATTCCACGATTAATGAAGGCCAATACACCGTATGCCTTATTAACCACAGAGTCAACCTGTGCAGAACTTTGACCGTCCTGTGGACTCTAACCACAAGATCCCTCTGATCCTCCACACCGCCAAGAGTCACATCCCCCCAAAGAATCATTCAGGCTCGTAAGGCACGACCTGCCCAATGCAAAGCCATGCTGACTATCCCTAATCATGTTATACCTCTCCAAATGTCCATATACTCTGCCTTGCAGGATCTTCTCCGTCAACTTACCAACCACTGAAGTAAGACTCACTGGTCTACAGTTTCCTGGGCTATTTCTACTCCCCTTCTTGAATTAAGGAACAACATCCGCAACCCTCCAATCCTCTGGAACCTCTGACGAAGGGTCTCGGTCTGAAACGTCGACTGCACCTCTTCCAAGAGATGCTGCCTGGCCTGCTGCGTTCACCAGCAACTTTTATGTGTGTTGTCTCTGGAACCTCTCCCGTCCACATTGATGATTCAAAGATCATCGCCAGAGGCTCAGCAATCTCCTCCCTCGCCCCCCACAATGTGCTAAATTGGATCAGCAAGTTTGCTGATGATACAAACATTGGAGGTGTACTAGACAGTGAGGAAGGTTTTCACAGCCTGCAGAGGGACCCCATAGTCTGTAGTCTCCAGTCTCTCTCAGCTCTATAGTCTATAGTCTCCAGTCTTTGTCACCCCATAGTCTATAGTCTCCAGTCTCTGTCACCTCTATAGTGTATAGTGCCTAGTCTCTGTCACCCTTATACTCTATCGTCTGATAACACACTCACCCCCATATAGCATAATCTCCAGCCTCTTTCACTTCTACTCTGTACTGTACGCAGTCCCTGTCACCACTATACTCTATCGCCTCCAGTCTCTGTCCAAACTACAGTGTATATTCAGAGGACATCACTGTATGACAGTAGGACACGCGCCGTAATCAGTCTGGAATACCGACTGACAGAAGGGGAAATGGGGGTGCGGACGTCAGTGGTGGACAAATAAACATGCTGGTGAGGGTTCAGCAGAGGGTTGTCAGGGTGAACACCTGAATCGTTACGATAGTCAGCTTTGTGAGGCAACGGGCAAAGAGGGTCGGAGATCCTTGGAGAGCCCATTGGTTGTTTCTTGCCCCGTATAATTGAAGTAATTTTACTGACTTTGCAGGAACCTGCAAACTACTAACATTCGCTCACCTGCCTGCTGGAATATAGACACATTTACCAGACTCATAAAAGACAAAGAAATGCATTTGAACTCCATTAAAGCTTACAATCGCACAGCATTGTAGCTACAGAGTCGATCACATAACTTAACCAGACGTTTCACTCCTCTCTTCAGCTCCTCCCTGAATTTCCTCTGTGACAGAGTGTAGATACACGTGTTGGTGCAGGTACAGAGGTATTGTAACATGATCCCAAACTGCTGCAAGATGTAAGGCGGGGTATTCAAATATCTGTCAGTGTAAGAGTAATTCTGAAATTGCCAGTTTATATTATATACAATAATGGGGATCCACAACAATATGAAATTGGCGGAGAGAGCGAACAATAAAATTATCGACTTTCTCCGGTTCTCCGCCTCTGGATCATGCTTTTTCTCTCTGCTGTTCCTGAGCCCCCGGCGAACTCTGTTTGCCGCGATAATATGACTGACTGTTAAACCATTAAAAAGCAGAATCAAGCCGATCGGCAATAAAGGTGTAGTGACAGTGTTAAACAACTGGTAAGCTTTCCACCTTGGTAAAATAAGGTAATCCTTTCCGAAAATGCATCGCCAGGGTATATTATCAGTGATAAAGAGAGGTTCTACCGCAAAGTACAATGGAACATCCTTTGCACAACTTCCTAACCCCACGATTACTATCATAATAGTCGCTGTCCTCTCGGTGCAGTATCGTTCCCGCAGCTTTTGACTGCAGATTGCAAGACAGCGATCGAACGTGAAAGCCACCGTGAGCCAAACAGAACAGTCCATGGTTGCGACATTCAGGGTAAGCGTCACGGCGCAAATCGGTGTAATGAGCAAAGGAAGAGCATAAGTATAAATATTATTGATCTCACAGAGTACAACAGCAAAAATAACACCCATTAAATCAGCTGCTGCCATTCCCACCAGGTAACGGGAGATGCATTTAGAGAGTCCGCATTTTCCCAGAGACAGGATCACAATCGCCACTAAATTAACTGCAAGGAAGCAAAGAAGAGTTAGTTTGACGCGCACACACCCTGATCATTTTTACTTGATATACATACATAGAAATGTGTTGAATCGGAATGAGTGAAACTCAGACATCTGATCATTTGCGGGTCAGGCGGGCTTCACTTCCAAGAATTGGAAAGGTTGTTTGTTCCAGCTCCGTCATTGTCCTTCGAATGGATAATAATGACTGGCCCGAGAAACAGCTGAGCCGCAACTTTCCAGTTGACAGTAGGGTTTCAATGGGTGGCTATTCGACCCATTCATCCGGACAGCTGAGAGTGCTAAAGGTATTTTATAATGCAGGAATAAAATTGACTCAGAGAGATTGTTTCTTCTGAAATAACAGTTTTGAGTGGAGTTGCAGCAGAGCAAAATGCATGATTTAATGTGCAGGTGGCAAATAAACTTGACTCTTTTACATTGCGACCAAGATATAATAAAGATTTGTGCTCCCTCATGTTGTATGATGAAAGTAAGAATTAAAATAAATCTTATCTAAATCAAACCCGGCCAAAGAAGGAGACGCCGTAAAATGAAAGAGTATTTCAGGTTGTTGTGGCTATATCGAAGACATTTCGATAAATAAATAGAAAAAGAATGATCTTTCTCGTTACATTAAGACCAAAAGGGAAAAAAACTGGTTATGGCAGAAAAAACGGGAAGTTTGCAAAGTGGGCGGCAACGAAGCTGAAGATTTATATTCGTTTTAGTAAACGTTTCAGTTTCTATTTTGATAGACAATCAAATTTAGAACAATGCGTGTTGGTAAAGTTGGAAGTTCGAGTAAGGTAAAATGCTAGAACAATATCAATGTTAATATTGACAAAATCATCGGGCATGAGAAACGAGTAACAATTCTGTAGAAAAAGAAAGAATAAAATAAAATATATATTTAAACATGAACAAACTTAAAACACTCATCAGATGAGGCACAATCTGTAACAAATTTCACAAGAACAAAGCACACACATATAGTAGGAGACAACTCCAGTTAACTTACCAGGGATACCAATCGCTGCTAGTACAGGATAGTAGATACTTGCGATGTAGTAAATTGCTGGATATCCCATTTTCTGTGTGAAATGGTGATCAGTTGAAAATAGTCCAACTGCCAATATCTACTGGTGATTGTTTGCTTTGCAAGCTCTTATACAGGAGAGAAAAGTGCACTCTGACAATTAATCATACCACGTGGTTAGTCACATCAGTGACAGTCCACTGAACAAACAATTGAGGTTTGTTTCCATTTATATGAATTGTGTAATCGTGAAATGAAGATCGCTCCCTCGGGAGAATCACAAAATAACAATTACGTTTAATTTTGTTCATTCACACCTTCTAACGAGAACATTGAACATTCTCCGTCTATGACACAGAGTTCGTGCGTTTCAAATAAAATAATCCTTATTCTCAATATGTTTACATCGTGTACTATCACTGTCAAATAATTATCAATTGCAACGATAGGCGAAGCGCATTGAGATTCTGTGGTGAAGAAATTACATTTAGTTTGGTTGTTTAATTCAACAATTATTTCCCGCAAGAGGAATGTTCAGACCTCCTTTTTCCTGTCAGATTGATTTGCTGTCACAATAATGGCCAATTTCGATGAGAAATAATTTCATAAACAATTAGATTAGTTATGTATCCTGAAGACAAACTCCACAACTAAACTAATATGGAAGAAGGAGGTCATCGGTGACTAATGTAAGGGGTTAATTTCGTAAAAGTATCTTGAAAAAATAGATAGATACAATACCAATTTTTTCAGGCATAGGACTGCATTTTTTAAGAGCAAGTACTCAGATTTTCCCCACTACCATACCGATCCATTTCCCCTCTCTCCACTGACACTCTGCGCCATTTCTTGCAGGTGTGTTATTTTCATACATTGTTGACTGTACTGTGCTCTTTTTTTTTCCAGAAACATGGAAAAATAGAAAACCTACAGCACAATACAGGCCCTTCGGTTCACAAAGTTGTGTCGAACATGTCCCTACCTTAGAAATTACTAGGGTTACCCACAGCCCTCTGTTTTTTAAGCTCCATGCACCTATCTAAAAGTCTCTTAAAAAGACCCTATCGTATCGGCATCCACCACCGCCGCCGGCAGTCCATTCCACGCACTCACAGCTCTCTGCGTAAAAAAAAAACTTACCACCGACTTCTCCTCTGTACCTGCTCCTTAGAACCTTAAACGTCTGTCCTCTTGTGGCAACCATTTCAGCCCTGGGAAAAAGTCTCTGACTATCCACCCGACCAATGCCTCTCATCATCTTGTACACCTGTATCAGGTCACCTCTCATCTTCCGTCGCTCTAAGGAGAGAAGGCCGTGTTTACTCAACGTGTTTTCAAAAGGCTTGCTCCCCAATTCAGGCACCATACTTGTAAATCTCCTCTGAACCCTTTCTATGGCTTCCACATCCTTCCTGTACAGAGGCGACCAGAACTGAGCACAGTACTCCAAGTGGCGCCTGACCGGGGTCCTACATAGCTGCAACATTGCCTTTGGGCTCTTAAATTCAATTCCACGATTAATGAAGGCCAATACACCGTATGATTTCTTAACCACAGAGTCAACCTGTGCAGAACTTTGAATGTCCTATGGACTCTAACCACAAGATCCCTCTGATCCTCCACACTGCCAAGAGTCACATCCTCAATAAAATCAATCAGGCTCGTAAGGCACGACCAGCCCAATGCAAAGCCATGCTGATTATTCCTAATCATATTATACCTCTCCAAATGTTCATAAACCCTGTCTTGCAGGATCTTCTCCGTCACCTTACCAACTACTGAAGTAAGGCTCACTGGTCTACAGTTTCCTGGGCTATTTCTACTCCCCTTCTTGAATTAATGAACAACATCCGCAAACCTCCAATCCTCTGGAACCTCTCTGGTCCACATTGATGATTCAAAGATCATCGCCAGAGGCTCAGCAATCTCCTCCCTCGCCCCCCACAGTAGCCTGGGCTACATCTCATCCTGTCCCGGCGACTTATCCAACATGATGCTTTCCAAAACCTCCAGCACATTCTCCTTTTTAATGCGTACATGCTCAAGCTTTTCAGTCTGCTGCAAGTGATCACTACAATCACTGAGATCATTTTCCGCAGTGAATACTGAAGTAAAGTACTTATTAAGTACCTCTGCTATTTCCTACGGTTCCACACATACTTTCCCACTGTCACACTTGATAGTCCTGTTCTTTCACTTCTCATCCTCTTGCTCTCCACATACTTGCAGAATGCCTCGGGCTTTTCCTTAAACCTGCCAGTCAAGGCCTTCTCATGGCCCCTTCTGGCTCTCCGAATTTCCTTTTTAAGCTCCTTCCTGTTAGCCTTATAATCATCTAGATCTCTAACATTACGTAGCTCTCTGAAACTTTAGTTAGCTTTTCTCTTCTTCTTGACTAGATTTATTACAGCCTTTGTGCACCACGGTTCCAGTACCCTGCCATAACTACCCTGTCTCATTGGAACGTACCTGTGCAGAACTCCACACAAACATCCCCTGAACATTTGCCAGATTTCTTCCTCGCTTTTCCCTGAGAACATCTGTTCCCAATTTAAGATTCCAATTTCCTGCCTGATAGCCTCATATTTCCCCTTACTCTAATTAAACCCTTTACTAACTTGTCTGTTCCTATATCCCTCCAATGCTATTGTAAAGGAGATAGAATTATGATCACTATCTCCAAACTGCTCTCCCACTTAGAGATCTGACACCTGACAGGTTCATTTTCCAATACCAAATCGAATACAGTCTTTCTTCTTGTAGGCTTATCTACATATTGTGGCAAGAAACCTTCCTGAACACACCTGACAAACTCCATCCAATCTAAACCCCTTGCTCTATGGAGATGCTAGTCGATATTTGGGAAATTAAAATCTTCCATCACGACAACTATGTTATTATTAGACCTTTCCTGTAATTGTTTCCCTATGTGCTCCTTGATATCCCTGTTACTATTGGGCGGCCTATAAAGACACCCAATAAAGTTATTGACCCGTTCCTGTTCCTAACCTTCACTCATAGAGACTCCGTCGACAATCTCCCATGATGTCTACTTTTCCTGCAGCCGTGGCACAATCTCTCATCACCAGTGCCACGCCCCACCTCCTTTGCCTCCCTCCCTGTCCTTGCTGAAACATCTAAAACACGGCACTTGAAGTAACCATTCCTGTCCCTGAGCCATCCAAGTCTCTGTAATGACCAGCACATCACAGCTCCAAATACTGACCCACGACCTGAGCTCATCCGCTTTGTTCACAATACAATTTGCAATAAAATAGACACACCTCAAACCGTTCGTCTCAGCGCGTCCCTTCTCTATCACCTGCCTATCCTCCCTTTCGCACTGTCTGCAAGCTTTCTCTATTTGTGAGCCAACCGCCTCTTCCGCAGACTCCTCAGTTCGGTTCCCACCCCCCAACAACTCTAGTTTAAACTCTTCCCAGTAGCCTTAACAAACCTCTCCGCCAATATATTGCCCCCCCCCTCGGATTCAAGTGCAACCCGTCCGTTTTGTACAGGTCACACCTACCCCAAAATAGGTCCCAATGATGGAGAAATCTGAATCGCTGCCCCCTGCTCCAATCCCTCAGCCACTCATTTATCCTCCAGCTCATTCTATTCCTCTCCTCACTGACACGTGGCACGGGCAGGAATCCCGAGACTAGTACCTTTGCGGTCCTGCTTCTCAACTTCCTTCCTAACTCCCTGTGGTCTTTCTTCAGGACCTCTTCCCTTTTCCTACCTTTGTCATCTGTTCCAATATGTACCACGACCTCTGGCTGTTCTCCCTCCCACCGCAGGATATCGTGGACTCGATCTGAAACAACCCGGACCCTGACACCTGGAGGGCAAACTACCATCCGAGTTTCATTCCTGCGTCCACAGAATTGCTCGTCTGGTCAGGGAGAGCGAGGAGGTGATAGAAAGGAGTTATAGGTAGGTAGTCACTCCGGGGCCACGGGAGACTGACAAGTTGGTAACAGTCAGGAGAAGGAGGGGGAAGAGTCAGGTGCTAGAGAGTACCCCTGGGGCTGTACCCCTTGACAATTAGTACTCCTGCTTGAGTGTTACGGTGGGGCGAGGGCGGGGTGCAGCCTACCTTGGGGAAGCAACAGTGGCCGTTTCTCTGGCACAGTGTCCGACCCTGTGGCTCAGAAGGGTAGGGAAAAGAAGAGAGAGGCAGTAGTGATAGGGGACTCTATAGTTACGGGTCAGACAGGCAATTCTGTGTACGCAGGAATGGAACTCGGAATGGCAGTTTGCATCTCAGGTGCCAGGGTCCGGGATGTTTCAGATAGAGTGCACGATATCCTGCATTTCAACATCGGGCGAATTTGACAAACAAATCAGAAATAAACTTCGTAAAGACTTGACATTTTAATTCAGAGTTCTCGCGTTCCACTGCAAGTTTTTTTTTGGCGTGTGGCTGCGTGCGTGCGGGTCTGTGAGTCTGCGAGCGTGCGCGTCTGTGCGTGTGCGTCTGCTTGTGCGTGCGTGCACGTCTGTGCGCGTGCGTCTGCGTGTCCTTGCGTGCGTCCGTGATGATGTCTTTTTCATGGCTTTTGCAAGGCGCTGAGCGAGAGAGAGCCTGTGTGGCGCGCTACTCTTCACAGAGATATTTTCGCAGTATTTTCCCTTTGTATTTTACGCGGTCGAGTTGCGATCTCGACACTCAAACAGGCACGGATGGAAAGCGTACTCGGGTGCGGACACGACTAGTTTCGGACCCGGGAACGGAGGGGTTTCCGAGTCGGGCGCCGATGTCGTTGTGTCACCAGCCGGCCCTCACTACAATATTTTAATACCATTATGTACCTACACAAGTATACTGGGATACAGATACCCCACCCGTCAGAACTTCATTGACAGCTTCCCACACAACATCAGTTACACCAAGATAATTTTCTGCAACTTTCACAATAATTTTAATTCCCTCAGTAGGACGAGATGTCTGATCAGTGCAATTCAGTATATCCGTTATAAACATCACACACTTAATTTTCTTCAGTTGTAAAGTAGCGATAGTGAGAGAACTGTGATACCGACGTATATCCACTGACGTCACAGTCTGTTCTCCGACTGGGAACACTTTATCAACCTGCTCTACTTGCTGTACTTGTCCTTCAACAAGTCCTTCTGCTCACTGTGTTGTTCTGAACCAACTGAACTGGTCATTTCATGCCTTACTAAACCAGACCCTTCTGCCTACACAAGCTCCACATCCCTCCATTCTCCTCACATTCATGCGGTATCCAATAACATCTCTCGCATCTGCCTCCACCACCACCCCTGACATTCACTCCAGACACTCACCACGATGGGTATGAAAAACAAAACTTGAAACGCAAATCTCCTTTAAACGTTCTGAGTCAGGTTTAACGCTATTGTCTTTTCTAAGTTGTTTTTATCAGCAGCCGTGTAATGAAATGATACAAAATTATACTAAATTACCAAAAATACATAATTCGTGTAAAAAGGATCAATGAGGTGATGTTCCCCCTTTCTCCTGAAGTACATGCTCGGTGGTATTAGACATGTCCTCCTTGGAGAAAAAAATGCCCGGTGTCCGCTCTGTCTATGCCTCTCACATTCCTGTAAACGTCTGTCAGACCTCCCTCTGCCTCTGCCACTCCAGAGAAAATTCCCCTATATTGTCCAGTCTCCCCTTATCCAGGTGGCATCCTGTTAAACCTCTTCTAATCACCATCCGAAACCTCCGTGTTGTTACGATTTTATAATGCAGATCTCCAGATGTGTTTAAACTAGAGATTTATACAACTGCAACCTAACTGCCTGACACTGGAAACACTAGCTGGGAATTATGAACTTGGATTGCAAGATCCCTCTGTAGATCAATACTGTCCAATCTCGCCCAATGAATATAACAGCAAGGGGATAACGCTGATCCTTCAGAAGTATCCAGTCAGGCCGCAGTTGGAGTATTGTCAACCGTTTTGGGCCACGTACCTCAGAAAGGATGTACTGCCGTTGGAGAGAGTCCAAAGGAGGTCCACAAGGATGATTCGGGAATGAAGAGGGTAACATATGAGCGGCGTTTGTCAGCTTTGGGCCTGTACTCACTGGAATCAGTAGAATGGCGGCTGGGGGAGGGGGTGGGGGGGGGGATCTCATTCCAACCTACCGAATGTTAAAAGAACGAGATAAGGTGGATGTGGACATGCTAATTCCGGTTATGGGGATACCAAGAACTAGAGGGAGCAACTACAAATTTGAGGGGCCACCTCTTCAAACAAAGGTGAGGAGGGTATTATTTTGATTATTAAATAGTTTGAATTGGATCTGTGGAATACTCTGCCACAGACTCCGGTGGACGTCATTTCTATGGGTACATTTAAGACCGAAGTTGATCGTTTCCTGATCGGTCAGGGCGTTAAATGATATGGCGAGAAGGTCAGGTGTGTGGGGTTGAGTGCGATTCTGGATACAGCCATGACTGAAAGGCAGCAGACTCGATGGGCTGAATGGCCTAATTCTGCTCCTATGACTTAAGGCTTTTTTGGACGCAAGCCACGTCAATCTTGACGAGTCTCCTCTGCTGAAATCCAGCACACAACGTCCTTTGGATAGAATGCCAAGCAGAACTGAATGCAACTTTTCAAGGACTTTGTGAAGTCAGGCAGCATCTGTTGAGGGGAATAGAGTCGATCTTTGGGACAGAACCCTCCATTCTTGCACTGAAACAGGCACTTCGGCCTATCCTTTCCATGCTGTCCTGGTGTCCATTTAAACTAAACCCTCTGCCTGCCTTTGACACAGAACATAGAAATCTACAGCACATTACAGGCCCTTCAGCCCACAATGCTGTGTCGATCATGTAACCTAAACTAGAAACTGCCTTGGATTTCCCTATCGTTCAGCCCTCCATGATTCTAAGCTCCATGTATCTATCGTAAAATATCCTATTGTATCCGCCTCTACCACCGCCGCAGGCAGTGCGTTTCACACACCCAAACCCTGTGTGAAAAACTGATACTTGACGCCCCCTCGATACCCATTTCCAAACACCTTAAAACTATGCCCCCTCGTGTTAGTAAATGCCTCTGGCTATCCATATGGTCAAAACCTCTCATCATCTGATACACCTCCATCTGGATACGTCTCATCCTCCATCGCTCCAAGGGAAAAGGTCCAAGATCACTCAGGCTATTCTCATGTGGCATGCTCTCCAATCCAAACAACATCCCTGTAAAGCTCCTCTGTACTACCTCGAAAGTATCCACATCCTTCCTGTAATGAAGTGACCAGAACTGAACACAATACTCCAAGTGGGGTCTAACTAAGGATTTACAGAGACTCAACATTCCCTCACAGCTCTTGAACTCAGTCCCACGGTTGATGAAGGCCATCAGACCAGAAGCCTTCTTAACAACACTGGCAACCTGCGCAGCAGCTTTGAGTGTCGTATGAACACGGACCGCAAGAACTCTCTGATCCTCCACACTGCGAAGAGTCTTACCATTAATATTATATTCTGTGTTCAAAATTGACCTGTCGAAATGAACCATTTCACACGTATCTGGGTTGAACTCCATCTTCCGCCCTTCAGTCTAGTTCTGCATCCTATGTATTTCCCGCTGTGATCTCTGACAACCCTCCAGACTCTCCACAACACCCCTAACTTCTGTGTCATCAGTGGGGCCTTCTGGGAGTTGTAGTCATGAGACCGCGCTTCATCACTGGCTCCCTGCAAAAACATTTCTCCCCAGATACTACACACATCGCCGAACCGGATTCACAAAGGTGTTGAAGGAGAACCACGGCCGTCCTTGTGGGCACGGAGGCCGGCGACCACCGACAGCAGAAACTCGCTGCACTCCGACATGGCGATGGGGCGAAAGATGAAGGGCTGAGTATGGGGCAGAGTTCCAGCCGACCTATCGTAGCTCAAACCACGTCTATCCCTTTCTTTCACTGGCTAAGATGTCTGTCGGTCAAATGAGATCTCACATGATGGATAGTTAATATAAACGTCAGGCAGCCTTGCAAACAGTTAAAGCGAAAGGTGATTAAGTGTCCCAAGTCAGAGAACAGAATATAACGGCAGTGGATATATGACGTCATCACAGTTCTCTCACTAAAGGTACTGGATAAAATTAAGTTTGTGATGTTTATAACGATTGTGGTGAATTGTACTGATCAGATATCTTGTCCTACTGAGGAAAATACATTTATTTTGAAAGCTGCAGAAAGGTATCTTGGTGTAACTGGTGTTATGTGGGGAGCTGTAATTGAATGATGGGTGGGGTATCTGTGTCCCAGTCGACCTGTGAAGGTACATAATGGGATTGAAATATTGCAGTGGAATGCGAGAAGCCAGATTTATAATGTTCAAGACTTTAAATAATTTATTTCTGATTTCTCAGATGCTCCCGATGTTATATGTATTCTGGCACCTGGTCATTTGCACATTTTAAGTTGTTTTTTTCGTGCACGAATATATTGTTGTTCGGCGTGACAGGTTAGTTAGTAGAGGGGTGGCTAGTTTTATAAGGCAAGTAGCGGGGTATAGAGTTGCGGAGGTCAATGAAATGGATAACGAATTTTTTGTAGAAATATTTGATTCAACAGGTAGGTGTATAAAAGTGATTATTTTTTACAACCCTTGTGAAAACTTTCTGTTGATTTGTGAGAAAATGTATGTAGTTCTCACTCACCAAGGGTTGTATGTTGTGGGGATTTTAACGCACATAGTTTACTGTGGGGTGGATTGCCGTATGATGGTAATGGTTTAATTGAAGAAGGGTTTTTCTACTTCTCTGTCTGAATGGGTACGAGATTTAATGTTCACAATAGTTTTGGAACTGCTACAGAATGTGGACGAAGATGTGTATTTTTACAATGAAAGGTTATGTCACGTTATTCAGCAAACTGCGTTGGAAATGATTCCCATTACAAACGGAATTAATAGGAGAATGGCTGTACCATGGCGGACTGAGGAGTGTGCAGAGGCAATTAGGGAGAGAAATAAGGCATTTAGGAAAGTGAAATGTATCAATCTCAGAGTGAACTTATTCAGTATAAAAGGACACAGGCCATGTTGAGGAAAGAGGTGAAGATTTCGATAAAGGGTTTCTGGAGGTTATATTGCGATCATATCTGAAGGGATTGGCAGTTGAGACGTCTCCAGGAAAGTAGTGGTTGTAGTAGTGCCTGTTCCAAAACCTGGGAGCTCCCGGTCTGATCCTTCTAGTTATAGGCCACTATCGTTAGGTCTCATTTATGTAGACGTATGTAATTTATGGTAATCGAACGCATGAACGGTATTTTGGAAAACAGAAACATAGAAAATAGGTGCAGGAGTAGGCCATTCGGCCCTTCGAGCCTGCACCGCCATTTATTATGATCATGGCTGATCATCCAACTGAGAACCCCGCCCCAGCCTTCCCTGCATACTCCCTGACGCCCGTAGCCACAAGGGCCATATCTAACTCCCTCTTAAATATAGCCAATGATTCCTGTGGCAGAGAATTCCACAGATTCACCACTCTCTGTGTGAAGAAGTTTTTCCTAATCTCGGTCCTAAAAGGCTTCCCCTCTATCCGCAAACTGTCGCCCCTCGTTCTGGACTTCCCCAACATCGGGAACAATCTTCCTGCATCTAGCCTGTCCAATCCCTTTAGGATCTTATACGTTTCAATCAGATCCCCCCTCAATCTTCTAAATTCCAACGAGTACAAGCCCAGTTCATCCAGTCTTTCTTCATATGAAAGTCCTGCCATCCCAGGAATCAATCTGGTGAACCTTCTCTGTACTCCCTCTATGGCAAGGATGTCTTTCCTCAGATTAGGGGACCAAAACTGCACACAATACTCCAGGTGTGGTCTCACTAAGGCCTTGTACAACTGCAGTAGTACCTCCCTGCTCCTGTACTCGAATCCTCTCGCTATAAATGCCAGCATACCATTCGCCTTTTTCACCGCCTGCTGTACCTGCATGCCCACTTTCAATGACTGGTGTATAATGGCACCCAGGTCTCGTTGCACCTCCCCTTTTCCTAATCGGCCACCGTTCAGATAATAATCTGTTTTCCCATTTTTGCCACCAAAGTGGCAACTTCACATTTATCCACATTAAATTTCATCTGCCATGAATTTGCCCACTCACCCAACCTATCCAAGTCACCCTGCATCCTCTTAGCATCCTCCTCACAGCTAACACTGCCACCCAGCTTCGTGTCATCCGCAAACTTGGAGATGCTGCATTTAATTCCCTCATCCAAGTCATTAATATATATTGTAAACAACTGGGGTCCCAGCACTGAGCCTTGCGGTACCCCACTAGTCACCGCCTGCCATTCTGAAAAGGTCCCGTTTATTCCCACTCTTTGCTTCCTGTCTGCCAACCAATTCTCCACCCACACCAATACCTTACCCCCAATACCGTGTGCTTTAAGTTTGCACACTAATCTCCTGTGTGGGACCTTGTCAAAAGCCTTTTGAAAATCCAAATGTACCACATCCACTGGTTCTCCCCTATCCACTCTACTAGTTACATCCTCAAAAAATTCTGTGAGATTCGTCAGACATGATTTTCCTTTCACAAATCCATGCTGACTTTGTCCGATCATTTCACCACTTTCCAAATGTGCAGATATCACATCTTTGATAAATGACTCCAGCAGTTTCCCCACCACCGACGTTAGGCTAAACGGTCTATAATTCCCCGGTTTCTCTCTCCCTCAGAGGTGGATTTGCGTTTTATCAGAGTGGATATCAGAGGGTAGAATAACATTGGATTCAGTATATATAGATAGATAGATATTGTAATAGCAAAATATTTTGATATTGAAAAGGCAGATGATATTCATGGAAGGACAGACTTTTGATTATATTTTGGAAACGCGTTTGAGGGAACAAATGAATAATTATTTTCTGACTTTTTTTTTAAAATTAGGACATCCTGTTTAGGTACGGGTGGGCAAGTTATATTCGGGTTCTATAAGACAGAGATTGTGACCCCACAAGATAGTAGTTATTATTTCATATTATGAGTAATAATGTTTTCTCTGAGATTGGTTCTGGGGTGTGTAAATTACTATCGGTAGATGATGGAGGTTTATGGATTGCATGTAGAAATTTCAATTTTACCCTATATAGGACGCAATTAACAATTAATAAGGTCGAACAGTCGGCAAATAGACGGGATTTAAGCTTTCAGTGGGGAAAAAAGCACAAGTCATGTGTTTTATAAACAGGATTAATAGACCTGTACTTGACCTGTACAATGGGTGGTGGAAATTTGTTCATGTAATGTTGTCATTTGTTCAGATCCTTTTTCCATTTTGAAGAGTCTTAAGTCAGGTAATTCTCGCAGTAGGACAGATTTACAGTTGAAAACTCACCAAAAATTATTTCCTACACAAAGTACTGTTTTATATGTTCACTTCTTATTTGTCCCTACACATAGAGGTTCAGTTACAAAATCTGTTAAAATTTCTACTGTGGATAAGCACCTTCCACCTCGCAAATCAGAAGCAAAGGGGTTGGTGGTTAAGAATTACAGCAAGACTGTTAGGATAATGGGCCTCAAAGGAGATACCTTTACAGAATACTAGACAACGGGGTGACCGATATTCACAAACATACCCTGAAACCTTCGCACACCCGCAAATCAATGTGCAGCCCAATTTCCATGTGCACCCCCAAACCCGCTGTCTCCCCAACATGCACATTACATTATCTCAGAGCAAGAATCATTTCAAACAGTTCACAAAATAGGTGCCTCCATCTTCAAAGGTTCAAAATGCAAATTGCATTCATTTTTAAAGTGTTTCTGTATGTCTGCATCTCTGTGTGTTTATATGCGTCTTCGTCTGTGTCTGTCCGTCTTTTTGTGTGTCTGTGTGTTTGTGTCAGAGACCAGCTCGCAGACGGCGCTCGGTCGTTGTCGTGACGGCGTAGCTGCTGAGAACACACGGCTATCCTGTCTACTCCACACTCCCCACCCGCGCCTGTTCTGTAGCGCACAAAAGAGGAACGAACCGGCCTCTCCCGGAAACCACAAGCCGTTATTTTCTGAGAGAACATTAGAACTTTCCAAACAGTGAATAATTTTACAAGCTCTATAATTCAGCATGCGTGGTAACCGTCATCACAGTGCGGGCTGGAGGTGGGGGATGTGGGGACGGGTAGGCGCCGGGCAAAACGAGCTACAGAAAAGGGGGAATTAGGGAGAAGGCGAGCGGCAGGCGAAGCGTTCGGCAGAACGGAAGAAAGAGACAACAAGGGAGAGAAGAAGGGCACTGAGTGGGTAGGGTAGGGAGGAATGTGTGGAGGAAAGAGTGGGGGAGTGGGGAAGAGAACGGATAAAGAGAGGAGGACAGAGAGAAAGAGATTGAGGCTATATATATATTTAGTCTCTCTCCTCTCTCCTCCACACTCCCCTCCCCCGCCTATTCTGTAGCACACAAAAAGGGAGCAAACTGGCCTCTCCCGGAAACCACAAGACTTCATGTTCCGAGAGAACATTGTCGCTGTGCAAACAACGAAGAATTACACAACATCAGACAATTCACTGTGTGTGTTAACCGTCATCACAGTGCGGGGTGAGGGTGGGGACGGGAGGGTGGCGGGGAAAGCGAGCTGCAGCAGAGGAGGAATTGGAACGCAGGCGAGAGGCAGGCAAAGCGTTGGGTAGAAAGGGAGAAGGAGACAAAATGGAAAGAAGAAGGGGAGTGAGTGGGTAGGGGAGGGTAGAATGTGTGGAGGAAGGAGTGTGGCAGTGGGGATGGGAACGGATGAAGGGTGTAGAGACAGAAGGAGAGTGTGGAAGAGAATAAAATAGGTGAGGAGAGAGGAGGAAGAGAAAGGAAGACGGAGTGGGAGAGAGGGAGACGATGAGGGAACGGGGAATAGGAGGTGGCGAGAGTGGGAAGGGGTGAAAATGGTGCCGGGGAGCGGGCAGAGTTTGAGTCAAGGAGGAGGAGCGAGCAATTTATGGGAAGCGGGGTGAATGGCAATGGGAAGATGGAGAGAGCGTGTGTGTGTGTGTGTGTGTGTGTGTGTGTGTGTGTGTCTGTGTGTGTGTGTGTCTGTGTGAGTGTGTGTGTGTGTGTGTGTGTGTGTGTGTGTGTGTGTGTGTGTGTGTCTGTGTGTGTGTGTGTCTGTGAGAGAGAGAGAGAGAGAGAGAGAGTCTGTCTGTCTACCTCCCCGTGTGCATGTGGGTGTCTGTATCTGTATGCTTTTCAACAACTTTAGAATCCCTGCCCCTTATTGCCTCACATTGACCATGGATGTCCAGTACCTATTCACTTCTATCCCCAGCAGGAAAGCCTTAAAGCACATCACTTTCTTCCCGACAACAGACCCAACCAATTCCCATTCACCTACACTTTATCAGGAGTGAGAGGGCACTGTAACAAAGAAACAAACCCCTTTACCCATTGAGTCGGTACCGAATTGTTATTTTGCCGAGTCCCATAACCACAGCTGGACCGTGGTCCTCAATACCCTCCCGTCCATGTACTGATCCAAACTTCTCTGCAATGAAATCCATAACTTCCACTGACATCTCTTCCCACACCCTCACCACCCTCTGAGTGAAGGAACTCCCACTCAGGTTCTCTTAAATATTTCACCTTTCACCCTTAAACTGCGATCTCTAGTTTCCATCTCACCCAACCTCAGAGGAACAATCCTGCCTGCATTTACCCTGTCAACAACACTGATAATTTTGTCTACATCTGCGAAATCTCCCTTCATTTGCCAACATTAAAGGAAATGAAGTCCTTATCTTTTTCTAAGGCTCGACTCCTCAAGTCCGATTGTCAATTTTCTCTGCACTCTTTCAACTTTGTTGATAATTTTCCTTCAGGCAGGTAACAAAAACTACACACAATACTCCAGATTAGGCCTCACCAACGTCTTATACAACTTCAACATAACATCACATCTCCTGTACTCAATACTTTGATTTATAAGGTCCAATGTGCCAAAAGCTCTCATTTCGACTCTATCTACCTGTGACGCCACTTCAGGTAATTATGAATCTGTGTTCGCAGATCCCGCCGGTCTACCGACTGCTCACCGTGTCTTCATGCACCCCCAAATCAGTGCGCACCCCAAATCCATTTCTTTGACTATGAAATAACGTTTCCTAAGTTTCCAGCAGTTAATCTGACCTGCTGCGAGTAAAACCTGTTTTAAGATCTTGAAAACCGAAAAGGAATCTGAATAAATTACAAATTTACACGGATAATTTTTCTCCACCCACTGCAAGCACGAAATGATTGCAACAGATTCTGTTGTAAATCCTGATAAATGGTTGGTAGGTCGTTTCTCTATTGTTACCTATAATTCACGCAGATCACAACAACACCAACATTCCCAGTTAAATTATATATTGATCCTTCTGTAAAAATTGTTAAACTATCTCAATAATTTCCTCAATATACACTGAACCAACAAATTCCCAGGCATAACAGAATTGTTAGACTTCATTAAATCCTGTATCCTATAATCAAATAAAGGCATTGAAAGAAACAAGGTGGGGTTACCAAGAACGCGACTGTGGGACATTTTGCATAACCCAACGAACCCATATTTCAAGAGTGATAAGAACCCAGGCACCCTAAACCAAAAACAGTCTTCTTGTGAAGTTTCCAACAGTTCTTCAGCACATCTTTAACAGGATGATCATTTCTTCCCCCCTTAAATTAATCCAGTATGTTCACACTGAATTCAACCTCCACAATTTCAACCAGTAAGGCGGAAACAGGGGACGACCTGACTGCACCACAACACGATCTGAAAGCCTGTGCTTGTATCACGTCTAGACACAATAAACTTGAAGATGAAGCTGATCTATAAACCACAGCCATGATCAAGAACAGATCCAGTTATACAAACAAAATTGTTCAACAAATATTTTCATGTAACACCCCAGAATACCCATAGAGATGACTAAGAATATTTAATGTTTCTTTATATTTATCAATTATTTTCTGATCTGGAACTTCCATGTCAGCTTATTATCCATCCATATGCCTGGAAATCTTACCACAGACACCTTTTAAGGAGTTTGACGCGATCATTTCAAATCAACTGCATGTCCATTAATCCTGTTTGTAAAACACATAACTTGTCCTGTAGCTACTGAAAGTTTAAACCTTCTCCATTTGCTGAATGCTTGACCATATTATTCCGAATACATCCTATATACAGTAAAATTGAAAAAGTTGATCACCCCCTCCATCCTCATTTCGATAATTTCAAAAAAAGTCTTTCCTTCGATAAATACCATCTGCCTTTTGAATTTTGAAATACTGCCGTTACACCTATATTTAACAGTGCTTTCCTATTATTATCTTCCAAACATAAAAATGAATTCAATGTCATACTTGCCCACCCATACCTTTACAAGACGTCCAGATAAAAACCATCAGAAAAAAAAAATGTACAATGGAGAAGCTTGATTTCTAATAGTCAAGACTTTAAGACTATTTCTTTGAAACTGCTATCTCTAGGAAATAGGATATTACACTGAAGTTGTATAAGACGTTGGTGAGGCCCAATTTCAGGTACTACGTGCAGTTTTTGTTACCTGCCCGCAGGAAAATTATCAACACAATTGAAAGAGTGCAGAGAAAATTGACAATCGGTTTGCTGGGACTCCCCACCCCGCACTGTGATAGCGGTTGACACGCAATGTGAGTTGTCTGATGTTGTATAATTCTTCTTGTTTGGACAGCGGCAATGTTCTCTCAGAATATGAAGGCTTGTGGTTTTTGGGAGAGGCCAGTTTGTTCACTTTTTATGTGCTACAGAATAGGCAGGGGTGAGGAGTGTGGAGGAGAGAGGAGAGAAGGAGAGAAGGAGAGAGAGAGAGACAGAGAGAGAGAGAGAGACAGACAGACAGACAGACAGAGAGAGAGAGATAGACAGAGAGAGAGAGAGAAAGGGAGCGAGAGAGAGAGAGAGAGAGCACGCGCCTCAATCTCTTTCTCTATGTCCTCCTCTCCTTATCCGTTCTCTTCCCCGCTGCCCCACTCTTTCCTCCGCACATTCCTCCCTACCCTACCCATTCACTGCTCTTCTTCTCTCCCTTATTGTCTCTTTCGCCCGTTCTGCCGATCGCTTCCCCTGCCTTTCCTGTAGCTCGCTTTGCCCGGCACCCACCCGTCCCCACATCCCCCACCCCGCACTGTGATGACGGTTGACACGCACAGTAAATTTTGGATGTTGTGTAATTCTTCACTGTTTGGAAAGATCCAATGTTCTGTCAGAAGGTAACGGCTTATGGTTTCCGGGAGAGGCCTGTTTGTTCCCTTTTTGTGTGCTACAGAATAGGCGGGGGAGTGGAGTGTTGGGTAGACAGGATGGCCGTGTGTTCTCAGTAGCTACGCCGTCACGAGGGTGCACAGGGATTTGGGAGTATTTAGGGCTGCGCCCAAATTTGGGTGTCTCGGTGATTTTGGGGATGTACACGGATTTGGGGAGTTATTGGATTTCGCGGTGTAATGAATCTCAAGCCTGTTTCATTTATAGATACTTTAAGAACAAATGCACTTCAAAATTTGAGCTTTGTTCTTGCTATTTGATTTGTGGTGGAGGCTGCGATTTTGTAAAGTGATTGAAATGATTCTTGCTCTGTGATAATTTAATGTGAATGTGGGGATGTCGGCGGGTTTGGGGTGCGAACAGATGTGGGTATGTGGGTGGATTTCGGGGTGTCGGTAGGTTTGGGGTGCTCATGGATTTGGGGATGCACACTGATTTGGGGGTGAACACTGAGTTGTGGTTTGCGGATGTGCACAGATTGGGGAGTGCACACAGATTTGCAGATATGGGAATCCCGGTGGATTTTGAGGTGTTTTGAATCTCGAGGTTGTTTCATTGATACACAGTTTAATAATAAATGCAACCTGAACTTTGACTTCTGTTCTTGCTATTGTTTTTTTAAGTTGGAGGCAGATATTTTGAGAATTGGTTGAAATGAATCCTGCTCTGAGGTAATCCAATCTGCGTGTGGGGGAGTCAGCGGGTTTGGGATGCACACGGATCTGTGTATGTTGGTAGATTTGTGCCTGTTGTCAGGTTTGGGGTGAGCACGGATTTCGGGGTGCACATAGATTTGAGGATTGCGCTGATTTAGGAATGTTTTGACTAATATGGGGGTGTCACTGGATTTTGGGGCACCCACTGACACGGGGGTGAGGATGGGTTTGGGGAGGTGCACAGATTTAAGTGGATGTCAATGATTATATGGGGAATAGGCATGTGGACGTGTGTTTGCAATTTAAACTTTGCTCTTGCTGTTTTTAAGGAGGAGGTAGCTGTTTTGTGAAGTGTCTGAAATGATTCCTGCTCTGCGATAGTCTCATATATCCACTGATTGGAGTAGGCACCAGTTTAGCGGTGTGCGCATATTTCGGGATTTGTCGGTGAATCTGGGGGTGCTTACGGATTTGGGGTGCACGCGGCTTTACGGATGTGTACAGATTTAGGGGTATGCAAATGAATCTGTGAGTGCACAGGGATTTTGGGATGTCGGTTGCTTTGGGGGTGCACAGCGATTTGAGGGTTAAATGTGGGTCTGTGGGTGAGCACAGATTTGTGGGTGCACACCGATTTGCAGATATATGAAGAATGGGTGTGTTGGCGGATTCAGGGGTGAACACTGAGTTCGGGGACCTGGTGCATTTGGAGGTGTTTCAAATCCAAGGTTTTTCCCATGTACACAGACTTTAATAATAAATGTAATATGAACGTTGACCACAGTTTTTTTGTTGTTGTTATTTTTTTCCAAAGGAGACAGCCATTGTGTGAAATGATTCTTGCTCTGGGATAACCTAACATGCATGTGGGGTGTGTGCAGATTTGGAGCTGTGACGAGTCTCAAGGCAGATTTACAGTGGAAGCATATTCAATTGATCAGACACCTTTGTTGGGACAAACTAACTCCCACAAATAGTCTAAGTATTAATTCATTAACTTAATCACAATCTGTCACCGTGGGGATTGTGCTTGTCAGAAATTATCAGGGGATCAGCGCGCTGAAATGTCAGGTCAGCTCGGGGCTTTAGTTCATTAATAAAGCCCCGTGCTGAGCACAAGCCAGAGGCGGCCGCAATGTCCCAGTCCGGGCTCCGGCTCCTCACAATCACCGCCTGATCTCCAAAGTGTTATCCCCGGGCGGATTGTCCCACCGACCGGCAGCTCCGGGACGTTAGGATACTGTGTGTGGGGGAGGGGAAAAGCACCGTCCGGGAGACTCGTCACCGCATTGGACCCGTCAGATGTCTGTCAAAAAACTACTCCGGAATGACCCCAGCACATTGGTCTGTGGATATGTCCATCTACTCCCATTCCCGCCCACCGAACTCCCAGCCCGACGTTGCCACAAAGTGGCGGGGATCTCGTCGGATGCTCTGGGCTAATCCAATGTCAATCACACCAGTCTCTGCTTTCCCCTTGAATGATTGGCTGACATGAAGTACTAGGGCGGGGTTTGCATAGGACAGTCAACACAAGTTAAAGCAACATTCCGACCATTAACTGGACTGGAGTGTGGTGTTGAGAATTGGGAAATAAAACCCTCACTGCTTCCTTTTTCAAATGAAACCTAAATTACCCCCAACAAGTCCTATAGATTGTAAGTAACTAAACACAATACCCTGAATTAAATTAAAGTTACTGCAATAACTTAAGAAAACTTTCAAATGAAGACTACCCGACCCAGAGTGATGTTTTCCAACCCGAACGAAGGAACAATGAAGCACAGTGTGCCAAATTCTAAGTCATGTCAATGTAATTCCTTGTCTTCTTGTTTTATCCCCTTCCCCCATAAACCTAACAGTTTTATCTATCTATCTATCTGTACACTACTAAACACAAACCAATCTTCCGTCCTCACAAACCAATCCTCCGTCCTTGGACTGACTTTACACCGTGCGCCGTCGGAGCAGTGCTGCCAGGATAATCAAGGACACGACCCACCCAACCAACACACTTTCCATTACTCTTCCCTCCGGTAGAAGTCTCAGGAGCTTGAAGACTCGTCCGGCCAGATTTGGGAACAGCTTCCTTCCAACTGTGATCAGACTGCTGAACGGATCCTGACCCGGATCTGCGCCGTACCCTCCAAATATCCGGACTTGACTCTCGTTTTTTTTGTTTGCACTACCGTACTTTCTCTTTTCTATTTTCTACTTATGATTTATAATTTAAATTTTTAATATTTACCATCGATTTCTACTGCAGGGAGCGCGAAGCACGGAATCAACTATCGCTGTGATGATTGTACGCTCTAGTTTCAATTGTTTGGCGACAATAAAGTAAAACTCTCATGCTCTGTTTGTGACCTCCAATTAGTGCAAACAGTGCATTACAGCGGCACTATTTTTGGCTAAATCGACTTAAAATGCGCTAACTTACAGAATGGAGGCAAAGTTCAGTTTACATATTCGTATACAATTGCTCACTTGCAAAAATCAACAGGCCTGCTTTCACCCGAGAGCCGATGTCAGCCATGATGGAAACCGCGAAGCCACACCACGACGCATGCGTACGGCCAGCCTCAGCAGCGACTCACGATGCTCACAGCAGCGACACCAACCGGAGCAACAGAGCAGGGCAGCTGCATTTCGTGCAGTCACTTCCTGATAATGCCTATCAGCATATGCAGGATCTGGACCGATCAAACTACCGCCCATCAATAAGAGATAATTTAATCTTATTGTAATGACGTACTTCGAGACACCCATCAAACCCTTGCTGCAGTCAAGGGACAGCGGTGCCTACATCACGTCCATTTAGGAGAGCGCCAACCACATCATCAGGAATAATCAGCATCCTGGAGGCTGCGGTGTTACTATCCCAGCATTAGGGTAAAGAAAATATAGTCAGCCTAATTATGCCGTGTGGAAAGAGAAGGGGGATATTATGACACCAAACGTCGTCGGGAAGCGGCAAGGAGAGGGAGTGAACAAGAATCGGATGAGCCCAGGGCCGCACGACTCCAGGATCAAAGAATCAGGACAAAAAGGATGAGAGAAGAAGAGACAGAGGAGGAGAGGCATGCACGTCTCAAAAATGATAACAACTGGCATAGAAGGAGGAAAGATGAAGCGACAAAGGAGCTGAGAAATGCACGTCTCCAGGATCAGAGACAAAGAACAAACAGCAGAAGAGATGAAGAGACGGCGGATGAAAGGGCTGCACGTCTCCAGAATGACAACCACAGGCACAGGGGTGGCAGATCAACCAGAAATGATGCCATCCAAAGTGTCCTTCGTTAAACGAGGAGGAGCTATATTTGCCTTGCAACGCGTCGTTCTTCTTTAATAAACTGAGGGTTTCTTTTTTTTTCAACTTCCGAAGCAAAGCGATACCAATATCATTCAGGAAAATTTAATGTTCATTCTGGTCACATCAGACTGCACTACCCTTCTCTCAAAGAGTGCCCCAGTTGGTCACCCCGTTGGCTAGTATTCTGTAAAGGTGTCTCCTTTGAGGTCCATTATCCCAACAGTCTTGCTGTAATTCTTAACCACCAACCCCTTTGCTTCTGATTTTCGAGGTGGAAGGTGCTTATCCACAGTTGAAAATTTAACAGCTTTTGTAACTGAACCTCTATGTGTAGGGACCAATAAGAAGTGAACATATATAATAGTACTTTGTGTAGGAAAGAATTTTTGGTGAGTTTTCAACAGTAAATCTGTCCTACTGCGAAAATTACCTGATTTAAGACTCTTCAAAACGGAAAAGGCGTCTGAACAAATGACAACCTTACATGAACAAATTTCCACCACCCACTGTACAGGTCAAGTACAGGTCTATTAATCCTGTTTATAAAACACATGACTTGTGCTTTTTTGCCACTGAAAGCATAAATCCCATCTATTTGTCGACTGTTCGACCTTATTAATTGTTAATTGCATCCTATATTCAGTAAAATTGAAATTTCTACTTCCAATCCATAAACCTCCATCATCTACAGATAGTAATTTACGCACACCAGAACCAATCTCAGAGAAAACATTATTAATCATAATATGAAATAATAAATATTGTCTTGTGGGGTCCCAGTCTCTATCTAATAGAACCCGAATATAACTTGCCCACCCGTACCTGCACAGGATGTCCTAATAAAACACTCAGAAGAAAATTATTCAATCGTTCCCTCAAGCGCATTTCCAAAATTTAGTCAAAAGTCCGTCCTTCTATGAATATCATCTGACTTTTCAATATCAAAATATTTTGCTATTACAATATCTATATGTATAACTCTGCTTTCCTAATATGATATTCCAAATGTAAAACTGAATCCAATGTTATTCTACCCTTCTGATATCCACTCTGATAAAACGCAAAACCACCTCTCTTTTCCAAAATATAGCTCAAGCGTTCGATTACTATAAATTCCATACGTCTACATAAATGAGACCTAACGATAGTGGCCTCTAACTAGAAGGATCAGACCGGGAGCTCCCAGGTTTTAGAACAGGCACTACTACAAACACTACTTTCCTGGAGACGTTTCAACTGCCAGTCTCTTCAGATATGATCACAATATAACCTCCAGAAAACCTTTATCGAAATCTTCACCTCTTTCCGCAACACGGCCTGTGTCCTTTTATACTGAATAAGCTCACTCTGAGATTGATACATCTCCACTATCCTAAACGCCTTGTTTCTCTCCCTAATTGCCTCTTCACACTCCTCAGCCCACCATGATGCAGTCTTTCTCCTATTAATTCCATTTGTGAGAGGAATCACTTCCAACGCAGTTTGCTGAATAACGTGGCATAACCTTTCATTGTGAAAATACGCATCTTCCTCAACATTCTGTTGCAGTTCCAGAACTACTGTGAACATTATATCTCGTACCCATTGAGACAGACAAGTAGAAAACCTCTTCTTCAATTAAACCATTACCATCATTCCGCAAATCCTCACCCAGTGAACTAACTGCGTTAAAATCTCCACACCATACAACCCTTGGTGAGCGAGATCTACATACATTTTCTCACAAATCAATAGAAAGTTTTCCACAAGTGCTGTAAAAATTAACTACTTTTGTTCACCTACCTGTTGAATCAAATATTTCTACAACAAATCCCACATCCAGTTCATCGACATCAGCAACTCTATACCCTGCTACTTGCTTGTAAAACTGGCCACCCCTCCACCAACTAAACTGTCACGCCGAACAACAATAGAATCGTGCACATAAAAACTTAAAATGTGCAAATTACCAGTTTCCTGAATACATATATCATCGGGAGCATCTGAGAAATCAGAAATAAACTTCTTAAAGTCTTGAAAATTATAAATCTGGCTTCTCGCATTCTACTGCAATATTTTAATCCCATTATGTACCTTCACAAGTAGACTGGGATACAGATACACCACCTATCAGAGCTTGAATTACAGCTTCTCACATAACACCAGTTGCACCAAGAAACCTTTCTGCAGGTTTCACAATAAATTTATTTTCCTCAGTAGGACAAGATATCTGAACAGTACAATTCACCACAATCGTTATAAACATCACAAATTTAATTTTATCCTGTATCTTTAGTGAGAGAACTGTGACGACGTCATACGTTCACTGACGTTACAGTCTGTTCTCTGACTTGGAACACTTAATCACCTTTCGCTTTAACTGTTTGCAAGGCTGCCTGACGTTTATATTAACTATTCATCGTGTGAGATCTCATTTGACCGACAGACATCTTAGCCAGTGAAAGAAAAGCATAGACGTGGTTTGAGCTACGATAGGTCGGCTGGAACACTGCCCCAGACTTAGCCCCTCATCTTCCGCCCCATCGCCATGTCGGAGTGCAGCGAGTTTCTGCTGTCGGTGGTCGCGGCCTCCGTGCCCACAAAGACGGCCGTGGTTCTCCTTCAACGCCTCTGTGAATCCGGTTCAGCGATGTATGTGGTATCTGGGGAGAAATGTTTTTGCAGGGAGCCAGTGATGATGCGCGGTCTCATGACTACAACTCCCAGAAGGCACCGCTGATGACACAAATGTTGGGGTTGTTGTGGAGAGTCTGGAGGGTTGTCAGAGATCACAGCGGGAAATACATAGGATGCAGAACTGGGTTGAGAAGTGGCAGATGGAGTTCAACCCAGATACGTGTGAAGTGGTTCATTTCGACAGGTCAATTTTGAACACAGAATATAACATTAATGGTGAGACTCTTGGGCAGTGAGGAGGACCAGAGAGATCTTGAGGTCCGTGTCCATACGACACTCAAAGCTGCTGCGCAGGTTGGCAGTGTTGTTAAGAAGGCGTCTGGTCTGATGGCCTTCATCAACCGTGGGATTGAGTTCAAGAGCTGTGAGGTAATTTTAAGTCTCTGTAAATCCTTAGTTAGACCCCACTTGGAGTACTGTGTTCAGTTCAGGTCACTTCATTACAGGAAGGATGTGAATATTTTCGAGGTAGTACAGAGGAGCTTTACAGGGATGTTGCTTGGATTGGATAGCATGCCACATGAGAATAGCCTGAGTGATCTTGGACCTTTTCCCTTGGAGCGATGGAGGATGAGATGTATCCAGATAGAGGTGTATCAGATGATGAGAGGTTTTGACCATATGGATAGCCAGAGGCATTTACTAACACGAGGGGACATAGTTTTAAGGTGTTTGGAAATGGGTATCGAGGGGGCGTCAAGTATCAGTTTTTCACACAGGGTGTGGGTGTGTAGAACGCACTGCCTGCGGCGGTGGTAGAGGCGGATACAATAGGATATTTTACGACAGGTACATGGAGCTTAGCATCATAGAGGGCTATACGATAGGGAAATCCGAGGCGGTTTCTAGTGTAGGTTACATGATCGACACAGCATTGTGGGCTGAAGGGCCTGTAAAGTGCTGTAGATTTCTATGTTCTATGTCAAAGGCAGGCAGAGGGATTAGTTTAAATGGGCACCAGGACAGCATGGAAAGGATAGGCCGAAGTGCCTGTGTCAGTGCAAGAAGGGAGGGGTTCTGTCCCAAAGATCGACTCTATTCCCCTCAATAGATGCTGCCTGACTTCACAAAGTCCTTGAAAAGTTGCATTCGGTTCTGCTTGGCATTCTATCCAAAGGATGTTTTGTGCTGGATTTCAGCAGAGGAGACTCGTCAAGATTGACGTGGCTTGTGTCCAAAAACCCCATGAGTCATAGGAGCAGAATTAGGCCATTCAGCACATCGAGTTAGCTGCCTTTCAGTCATGGCTGTATCCAGAATCGCACTCAACCCCACACACCTGACCTTCTCGCCATATCACTTAACGCCCTGACCGACCAGGAAACGATCAACTTCCGTGTTAAATATACCCATAGAAATGACGTCCACCGCAGTCTGTGGCAGAGTATTCCACAGATCCAACACACACTGGTTAATAATAAAAATAATACCCTCCTTGCCTCTGTTTGAAAAGGTGGCCCCTCACATTTGTAGCTGCTCGCTCTAGTTCTTGGTATCCCCACCACTGGAACTAGCATGTCCACATCCACCTTATCTCGTTCTACAAGTACAGGTGTATTAATGCAGTTTATAAAACACGACTTGTGTTTTTGCCACTGAAAGCTTAAATCCCATCTATTTGCCGACTGTTCGACCTGATTAATTACTAACTGTATTTCAGTATACAGTCAAATTGAAATTTCTACCTGTGGGATTCCAAACTGTATCTCATAAAAACCCGAATATAACTTGCCCATCAGTACCTGCGCAGGACATCAAATTCTTCCCTCAAACTATTTTTCCATAATTTTATCAAAAGATATTCCATAAATACCATCAGCCTTTTCAATATTAAACACATTACAAAATCTATATTTAGCTGTGCTTTCTAAATAGCACCTTCCAATGATAAATGTGAATCCAATGTCATTCTACTCTTCCGAAATCCCCTCTGATAAAACGAAAAATCACCAAAATATAATTCAGGCGCTTGGTTACCATAGGTTCCATAGGTTTACATAAGTGAGACACTAACGATGTTGGCCTATAACCAGAATGATCAGGCAGGGAGCTCCCGGGTTTTAGAATAGACACTACTACAGCCATTTTCCAATAGGACGGCAGGTGGCCAAACCTCCAAATACAATCCAGAAATTTTAATATTATCACAAGAGAGATGTCAGTCTTATGTCTGATCATAAAATAACATGTATTATCTTTTCCCGGAGACGTCTGACCTGCCATCCCTTCCAATATTATCGCAATACGACCCCCCAGAAAACCTTTTTCGCAATCTTCAGCACTTTCCTCACCACGGCCTGTGCCCTTTTATACTTAATAAGGTCACTCAGCGACTGATACATGTTAACTTTCCTAAACGCATTACTTCTCTCCCAAATTGCCTCTGTACACTTCTCAGTCCACCATGGTACAGCCTTTTTCCTATTAATTCTGTTTGTAATGGGAATCACTTTCAACGCAGTTTGTTGAATAATAACTTACAACATTTCACTGCAAAAATGCACATCTTCTTCAACATTCTGCAGCACTTCCAAAATAAATATGAACATTAAATCTTGTATCCATTCAGACACACAAGTTGAAAAGCTCCTCGACAATCAAACCATTATCATCATTCCGCAAACATTCCCACAGTGAACTCTGTGCGTTAAAATCCCCACACCATGCAGCCCTTAGTGCGGGAGAACCACATATACTGTCTGATAATCAAAAGAAAGTTTTCCACAAGGATTTTAATAATTAACCACTTTTATACACCTACCTGTTGAATCAAATATTTCGACAAGTTACTCATACGTTTCATTCACAATCACAACTCTATAGCCTGCTCCTTTCCTTATAAAACTGGCAACACTACCCCTCTGCCAACTAACATGTCAAACCTCACGACAGTGGAATCCTGCACCGGAAAACCTAAAATGTGAAAATAACCAGGTTTCCTGAATAGATATCACATCAGGAGAATCTTACAAATCAGAAATAAACTTCTTAAACTTTTGATCATGAGAAATCAGTCTTCTCGCAATCCACTGCAATATTTTAATCCCATTCACAAGTACCTTCACAAGTAGACTGGGACGCAGCTTCCCACATAACACCAGTTACAGCAAGCTACCTTTCTGCAGCTTTCGCAATAATTTTAATTTCCTCATTATGATGAGTTGTCTGAGCAGTATAATTCACCACATCGGCTACAGACATCAAAAACTTCATTTTATCCAGCAGAGAAGTACCTTTAGTGAGAGAACTGTGATAACGACATATAGCCACTGAAGTCACAGTCTGTTCTCTGACTGGGAAAAGTTTATGAATTTTACCTGCTCGACTTGCTGTACTTGTCCATGAACAGACCCTTCTGCTCACTGTGTTGCTCTGAGCCAGTTCAACTGGTCATTTCATGCCTTATTAAACCAGTCCCTTCTGCCTACACAAGGAACACATCCCTCCATTCTCCAGACATTCATGTGCTATCTAATCATGTGGTTTTGAGCATATGGATAGCCAGAGGCATTTACTAACACGAGGGGACATAGTTTTAAGGTGTTTGGAAATGGGTATCGAGGGGGCGTCAAGTATCAGTTTTTCACACAGGGTGTGGGTGTGTGGAACGCACTGCCAGCGGCGGTGGTAGAGGCGGATACAATAGGATATTTTACGACAGGTACATGGAGCTTAGAAACATAGAGGGCCATACGATAGGGAAATCCGAGGCAGTTTCTAGTTTAGGTTACATGATCAACACAACATTGTGGGCTGAAGGGCCTGTAATGTGCTGTAGATTTCTATGTTCTATGTCAAAGGCAGGCAGAGGGATTAGTTTAAATGGACACCAGGACAGCATGGAAAGGTTGGGCCGAAGGGCCTGTGCCAGTGCTGTAAGTGAGCGGTTCTGTCCTAAAGATCGACTCTATTCCCCTCAATAGATGCTGCCTGACTTGACAAAGTTATTGAATAGTTGCATTCAGTTCTGCCTGGCATTCTATCCAAAGAATGTTTTGTGCTGGATGTCAGCAGAAGAGACTCATCATGATTGAGGTGGCTTGTGTCCAAAAAGCTATAGGTCATAGGAGCGAAATTAGGCCATTCAGCCCATCGAGTCTGCTGCCTTTCAGTCATGGTTGAATCCAGAATCGCACTGAACCGCATACACCTGACCTTCTCGCCATATCATTTAACGTCCTGACCGATCAGGAAACGATCAACTTCCGTCTTAAATGTACCCATAGAAATGACGTCCACCGCAGTCTGTGGCAGAGTATTCCACAGATCCAATACACACTGGTTAATAATAAAAATAATATCCTCCTTACCTCTGTTTGAAAAGGTGGCCCCTCGAATTTGTAGCTGCTCCCTGTAGTTCTTGGTATCCCCACCACTGGAACTAACATGTCCACATCCACCTTATCTCGTTCTTTTAACATTCGGTAGGTTGTAATGAGATTCCACCTCCACGCAGCCCCCACCCCCACCCCGCCCCCCGGCACCATTCTACTGATTCTAGTGAGTACAGGCCCAAAGCTGACAAACGCCCCTCATATTTTATCCTCTTCATTCCCGAATCATCCTTGTGGACCTCCTTTGGACTCTCCCCAACGGCAGTACATCCTTTCTGAGGTACGTGGCGCAAAACGGTTGACAATACTCCAACTGCGGTCTGACTGGATAATTCTGAAGGATCAGCGTTATCTCCTTGTTGTTATATTCATGGGGCGACATTGGACAGTATTGTTCTCCAGAGGGATCTTGCAATCCAAGTTCATAATTCCCAGGTAGTGTTTCCAGTGTCAGGCAGTTAAGTTGCAGTTGTATAAATCTCTAGTTTAACTACATCTGGAGATCTGCATTATAATATCGTAACAACACGGAGGTTTCCGATGGTGATTAGAAGAGGTTTAACAGGATGCCACCTGGATAAGAGAAGACTGGACAATATAGGGGAATTTTCTCTGGAGTGGCAGAGGCAGAGGGAGGTCTGACAGACGTTTACAGGAATGTGAGAGGTACAGACAGGGTGGACACCGGACATGTTTTCTCCAAGGAGAACATGTGTAATACCACCGAGCATGTACTTCAGGAGAAAGGGGGAACACCACCTCATTGGTCCTTTTTACACGAATTATGTATTTTTGGTAATTTAGTATAATTTCGTATAATTTCATTACACAGCTGCTGCTAAAAACAACTTAGAAAAGACAATAATGTTAAATCTGACTCAGAACGTTTAAAGGAGATTTGCGTTTTAAGTTTTGTTTTTCACACCCATCGTGGTGAGTGTCTGGAGTGAATGTCAGGGGTGGTGGTGGAGGTAGATGCCAGAGAGGTTATGAGATACCGCATGAATGTGAGGAGAATGGAGGGATGTGGAGCTTGTGTAGGCAGGAGGGATTGGTTTAGTAAGGCATGAAATGACCAGTTCAATTGGTTCAGAACAACACAGTGAACAGAAGGGTCTGTTGAAGGACAAGTACAGCAAGTAGAGCAGGTTGATAAAGTGTTCCCAGTCAGAGAGCAGACTGTGACGTCAGTGGATATATGCCGGTATCATAGTTCTCTCAGTAACGGTACTTCACCGCTGAACAAAAATTCAGTGTGTGATGTTTATAACGGATATAGTGAATTGTACTGATCAGACATCTCGTCCTACTGAGGAAATTAAAATTATTGTGAAAGTTGCAGAAAGATATCCTGGTGTAACTGGTGTTATGTGGGATGCTGTAATTGAAGTTCTGATGGATGGGGTATCTGCATCCAGTCTACTTGTGTAGGTACATAATGGTATTAAAATATTGTAGTGGGGGCTGGCTGGTGACGCAACGACATCGGCGCCCGACCCGGGTACCCCTCCGTTCCCGGGTCCGAAACTAGTTGTGTCCGCACCCGAGTACGCTTTCCATCCGTGCCGGTTTGAGTGTCGAGATCGCAGCTCGACCTCGTAAAACAAAAAAGGGAAAATACTGCGAAAATATCTCCGTGAGGAGTGGCGCGCCACACAGGCTCTCTCTCGCTCAGCGCCTTGTAAAAGCCATGAAAAAGACATCATCACGGACGCACGCAAGGACACGCAGACGCACGCGCACAGACGTGCACGCACGCACAAGCAGACGCACACGCACAGTCGCGCACGCTCGCAGTCTCACAGACCCGCACGCACGCAACCACACGCCAAAAAAAAAACTTACAGTGGAACGCGAGAACTCTGATTTAAAATGTCAAGTCATTAAGAAGTTTATTTCTGATTTGTTCGTCAAACTCTCCCGATGATCAACTGCAGGATATCGTGGACTCGATCTGAAACATCCCGGACCCTGGCACCTGGGAGGCAAACTACCATCCGAGTTTCATTCCTGCGTACACAGAATTGCCTGTCTAACCCCTAACTATAGAGTCTGCTATCACTGCTGCCTCTCTCTTCTTTTCCCTACCCTTCCGAGCCACAGGGCCGGACTCTGTGCCAGAGACACGGCCACTGTTCCTTCCCGCAGGTAGGCTGCACCCCCCCCCCCAATAACACTGAAGTAGGAGTATTTATTGTCAAGGGGTACAGCCCCAGGGGTACTCTCTAGCACCTGACTCTTCCCCCTCCTTCTCCTGACTGTTACCAACTTGTCAGTCTCCCGTGGCCCCGGTGTGACCACCTGCCTATAACTCCGTTCTATCACCTCCTCGCTCTCCCTGACCAGACGAGCAATTCTGTGGACACAGGAATGAAACTCGGATGGTACTTTGCCCTCCAGGTGCCAGGGTCCGGGATGTTTCAGATCGAGTCCACGATATCCTGCGGTGGGAGGGAGAACAGCCAGAGGTCGTGGTACATATTGGAACCGATGACAAAGGTAGGAAAAGGGAAGAGGTCCTGAAAAAAGACCACAGGGAGTTAGGAAGGAAGTTGAGAAGCAGGACCGCAAAGGTACTAGTCTCTGGATTACTGCCTGTGCTACGTGTCAGTGAGTATAGGAATAGAATGAGCTGGAGGATAAATGCGTGGCTGAGGGATTGGAGCAGGGGGCAGGGATTCAGATTTCTCAATCATTGGGACCTATTTTGGGGTAGATGTGACCTGTACAAAAAGGACGGGTTGCACTTGAATCCGAGGGGGGCCAATATATTGGCGGAGAGGTTTGTTAAGGCTACTGGGGAGAGTTTAAACTAGAGTTGTTGGGGGGTGGGAACCGAACTGAGGAGTCTGGGGAAGAGGCAGTTGGCTCACAAATAGAGATAGCTTGTAGACAGTGCGAGAGGGAGGATAGGCAGGTGATAGAGAAGGGACGCGCTGAGACGAACGGTTTGAGATGTGTCTATTTTAATGCAAACTGTATTGTGAACAAAGCGGGTGAGCTCAGGGCGTGGATCTGTATTTGGAGCTATGATGTGTTGGTCATTACAAAGACTTGGATGGCTCAGGGACAGGAATGGTTACTTCAAGTGCCGTGTTTTGGATGTTTTAGAAAGGACAGGGAGGGAGGCAAAGGAGGTGGGGCGTTGCACTGTTGATGAGAGATTGTGCCACGGCTGCAGGAAAAGTAGACATCATGGAGAGATTGTCGACGGAGTCTCTATGGGTGAATGTTAGGAACAGGAACGGGTCAATAACTTTATTGGGTGTGTTTGTAGGCCGCCCAATAGTAACAGGGATATCAAGGAGCACATAGGGAAACAAATACTGGAAAGGTCTAACAATAACATAGTTGTCGTGATGGAAGATTTTAATTTCCCAAATATCGACTGGCATCTCCATAGAACAAGGGGTTTAGATTGGATGGTGTTTGTCAGGTGTGTTCAGGAAGGTTTCTTGCCACAATATGTAGATAAGCCTACAAGAAGAAAGACTGTATTCGATTTGGTATTGGAAAATAAACCTGTCAAGTGTCAGATCTCTAAGTGGGAGAGCAGTTTGGAGATAGTGATCATAATTCTATCTCCTTTGCAATAGCATTGGAGGGATATAGGAACAGACAAGTTAGTAAAGGGTTTAATTGGAGTAGGGGGAAATATGAGGCTACCAGGCAGGAAATTGGAAGCTTAAATTGGGAACAGATGTTCTCAGGGAAATGTGAGGAAGAAATCTTGCAAATGTTTAGGGGATGTTTGTGTGGAAGTCTGCATAGGTACGTTCCAATGAAACGGGGTAGTTATGGCAGTGTACAGGAACGGTGGTGCACCAAAGCTGTAATAAATCTAGTCAAGAAGAAGAGAAAAGCTAACTAATGTTTCAAAGAGCTGGGTAATGTTAGAGATCTAGATGATTATAAGGCTAACAGGGAGGAGCTTAAAAAGGAAATTCGGAGAGCCAGAAGGGGCCATGAGAAGGCCTTAACAGGCAGGTTTAAGAAAAAGCCCGAGGCATTCTGCAAGTATGTGAGGAGCAAGAGGATGAGAAGTGAAAGAACAGGACTATCAAGTGTGACAGTGGGAAAGTGTGTGTGGAACCGTACGAAATAGCAGAGGTACTTAATGAGTACTTTACTTCAGTATTCACTGTGGAAAATGATCTCAGCGATTGTAGTGATCACTTGCAGCAGACTGAAAAGCTTGAGCATGTACGCATTAAAAAAGAGAATGTGCTGGAGGTTTTGGAAAACATCATGTTGGATAAGTCGCCGGGACCGGATCGGATGTACCCCTGGCTACTGTGGGGGGCGAGGGAGGAGATTGCTGAGCCTCTGGCGATGATCTTTGAATCATCAATGTGGACGGGAGAGGTTCCAGAGACAACACACATAAAAGTTGCTGGTGAACGCAGCAGGCCAGGCAGCATCTCTTGGAAGAGGTGCAGTCGACGTTTCAGACCGAGACCCTTCGTCAGAGGTTCCAGAGGATTGGAGGGTTGCGGATGTTGTTCCTTAATTCAAGAAGGGGAGTAGAAATAGCCCAGGAAACTGTAGACCAGTGAGTCTTACTTCAGTGGTTGGTAAGTTGACGGAGAAGATCCTGCAAGGCAGAGTATATGGACATTTGGAGAGGTATAACATGATTAGGGATAGTCAGCATGGCTTTGCATTGGGCAGGTCGTGCCTTACGAGCCTGAATGATTCTTTGGGGGGATGTGACTCTTGGCGGTGTGGAGGATCAGAGGGATCTTGTGGTTAGAGTCCACAGGACGGTCAAAGTTCTGCACAGGTTGACTCTGTGGTTAATAAGGCATACGGTGTATTGGCCTTCATTAATCGTGGAATTTACTTTAGGAGCCCAAAGGCAATGTTGCAGCTATATAGGACCCTGGTCAGACTCCACTTGGAGTACTGTGCTCAGTTCTGGTCACCTCACTACAGGAAGGATGTGGAAGCCATAGAAAGAGAGAAGAGGAGATTTACAAAGATGTTGCCTGGATTAGCGAGCAAGCCTTATGAAAACAGGTTGAGTGAACTCGGCCTTTTCTCCTTGGAACGACGGAGCATGAGAGGTGACCTGAAACAGGTGTACAAGATGATGAGAGGCATTGATCGTGTGGATAGTCAGAGACTTTTACCCAGGGCTGAAATGGTTGCCACAAGAGGACAGAGGTTTAAGGTTCTAAGGAGCAGGTACAGAGGAGACGTCAGTGATAAGTTTTTTTTTACACAGAGAGCTGTAAGTGCGTGGAATGGACTGCCTGTGGCGGTGCTGGATGCGAATACGATAGGGTCATTTTAAGAGACTTTTAGATAGGTTCCTGGAGCTTAAAGAAACAGAGGGCTGTGGGTAACCGTAGTAATTTCTAAGGTAGGGACATGCTCGGCACAACTTTGTGAACCGAAGGACCTGTATTGTGCTGTAGGTTTTCTATGTTTCTATGTTTCTAAGTTTCTAAAAAAA
Organism: Mobula birostris; assembly: GCF_030028105.1. NCBI lineage: Eukaryota > Metazoa > Chordata > Chondrichthyes > Myliobatiformes > Myliobatidae > Mobula > Mobula birostris. The sequence continues at coordinate 55,108,573 of NC_092389.1, read as the reverse complement.
AGAGCACAGTACAGTGAACAATGTATGAAAATAACACATCGGCAAGAAATGGCGCAGAGTGTCAGTGGAGAGAGGGGAAATGGATCGGTATGGTAGTGGGGAAAATCCAAGCACTTGCTCTTAAAGAATGCAGTTCTATGCCTGAAAAATTTTGGTATTGTATCTATCTATTTTTCAAGGTACTTTTACGAAATTAACCCCTGACATTAGTCTCCGATGATCTCCTTCTTCCATATTAGTTTAGTTGTGGAGTTTGTCTTCAGGATACATAACTAATTCTAATCGTTTATGAAGTTATTTCTCATCGAAATTGGCCATTATTATGACAGCAAATCAATCTGAAAGCAAAAAAAAAATAAAGAGGTCTGAACATTCCTCTTGCGGGAAATAAAACTAAATGTAATTTCTTCACCCCAGAATCTCAATGCGCTTCGCCTATTGTTGCAATTGATAATTATTTGACAGTGATAGTACACGATGTAAACATATTGAGAATAAGGATTATCTTATTTGAAACGCACGAACTCTGTGTCATAGACGGAGAATGTTCAATGTTCTCGTTAGAAGGTGTGAATGAACAAAATTAAACGTCATTGTTATTTTGTGATTCTCCCGAGGGAGCGATCTTCATTTCACGATTACACAATTCATATAAATGGAAACAAACCTCAATTGTTTGTTCAGTGGACTGTCTCTGATGTGGCTAACCACGTGGTATGATTAATTGTCAGAGAGCACTTTCCTCTCCTGTATAAGAGTTTGCAAAGCAAACAATCACCAGTGGATATTGGCAGTTGGACTATTTTCAACTGATCACCAATTTACACAGAAAATGGGATATCCAGCAATTTACTACATCGCAAGTATCTACTATCCTGTACTAGCAGCGATTGGTATCCCTGGTAAGTTAACTGGAGTTGTCTCCTACTATATGTGTGTGCTTTGCCCTTGTGAAATTTGTTACAGATTGTGCCTCATCTGATGAGTGTTTTAATCTTGTTCAGGTTTAAATATATATTTTATTTTATTCTTTCTTTTTCTACAGAATTGTTACTCGTTTCTCATGCCCGATGATTTTGTCAATATTAACATTAATATTGTTCTAGCGTTTTACCTTACTCGAACTTCCAACTTTACCAGCACGCATTGTTCTAAATTTGATTGTCTATCAAAATAGAAACTGAAACGTTCACTAAAATGAATATAAATCTTCAGCTTCGTTGCCGCCCTCTTTGCAAACTTCCCGCTTTTTCTGCCATAACCATTTTTTTTCCTTTCCGTCTTAATGTAACGAGAAAGATCATTCTTTTTCTATTTATTTATCGAAATGTCTTTGATATAGCCACAAACACCTGAAATACTCTTTCATTTTACCGTGTCCTCCTTCTTTCGCCGGGTTTAATTTAGATAGGACTTATTTTAATTCTTACTTTCATCATGCAGCATGAGGGAGCACAAATCTTTGTGATATCTTGGTCGCAATGTACAAGAGTCAAGTTTATTTGCCACCTGCACATTAAATCATGCATTTTGCTCTGCTGCAACTCCACTCCAAAATGTTATTTCAGAAGAAACAGTCTCTCTGAGTCAATTTTATTCCTGCATTATAAAATACCTTTAGCACTCTCAGCTGTCCGGATGAGTGGGTGGAATAGCCACCCATTGAAACCCCACTGTCAACTAGAAAGTTGCGCCTCAACTGTTTCTCGGACCCGTCATTATTATCCATTCGAAGGACAGTGACGGAGCTGGAACAAACAACATTTCCAATTTTTGGAAGTGAAGCCCGCCTGACCCGTCAAATGATCAGATGTCTGACTTTCACTCATTCCGATTCAACACATTTCTATGTATGTATATCAAGTAAAAATGATCAGGGTGTGTGCGCGTCAAACTAACTCTTCTTTGCTTCCTTGCAGTTAATTTAGTGGCGATTGTGATCCTGTCTCTGGGAAACTGCGGACTCTCTAAATGCATCTCCCGTTACCTGGTGGGAATGGCAGCAGCTGATTTAATGAGTGTTATTTTTGCTGTTGTACTCTGTGAGATCAATAATATTTATATTTATGCTCTTCCTTTGCTCGTTACACCGATTTGCGCCGTGACACTTACCCTGAATGTCGCAACCATGGACTGTTCTGTTTGGCTCACGGTGACTTTCACGTTCGATCGCTGTCTTGCAATCTGCAGTCAAAAGCTGCGGGAACGATACTGCACCGAGAGGACAGCGACTATTATGATAGTAATCGTGGGTTTAGGAAGTTGTGCAAAGGATGTTCCATTGTACTTTGCGGTAGAACCTCTCTTTATCACTGATAATATACCCTGGCGATGCATTTTCGGAAAAGATTACTTTATTTTACCAGCGTGGAAAGCTTACCAGTTGTTTAGCATTCTCACTACACCATTATTGCCCATTGGTTTAATTCTGCTTTTTAATGCTTTAACAGTCAGTCATATCATCGCGGCAAACAGAGTTCGCCGGGCGCTCAGGAACAGCAGAGAGAAAAAGAATGATCCAGAGGTGGAGAACCGGAGAAAGTCAATAATTTTGTTGTTCGCTCTGTCAGCCAATTTCATATTCTTGTGGATCCCCTATATTGTATACGGTATGATCTGGCAAGTTCAGAATTACTCTTACACTGACAGATATTTGAATACCCCGCCTTACATCCTGCAGCAGTTTGGGATCATGTTACAATATCTCTGTACCTGCACCAACACGTGTATCTACACTCTGTCACAGAGGAAATTCAGGGAGGAGCTGAAGAGAGGAGTGAAACGTCTGGTTAAATTATGTGATCGACTCTGTAGCTACAATGCTGTGCGATTGTAAGCTTTAATGGAGTTCAAATGCATTTCTTTGTCTTTTATGAGTCTGGTAAATGTGTCTATATTCCAGCAGGCAGGTGAGCGAATGTTAGTAGTTTGCAGGTTCCTGCAAAGTCAGTAAAATTACTTCAATTATACGGGGCAAGAAACAACCAATGGGCTCTCCAAGGATCTCCGACCTTCTTTGCCCGTTGCCTCACAAAGCTGACTATCGTAACGATTCAGGTGTTCACCCTGACAACCCTCTGCTGAACCCTCACCAGCATGTTTATTTGTCCACCACGGACGTCCGCACCCCCATTTCCCCTTCTGTCAGTCGGTATTCCAGACTGATTACGGCGCGTGTCCTACTGTCATACAGTGATGTCCTCTGAATATACACTGTAGTTTGGACAGAGACTGGAGGCGATAGAGTATAGTGGTGACAGGGACTGCGTACAGTACAGAGTAGAAGTGAAAGAGGCTGGAGATTATGCTATATGGGTGTGAGTGTGTTATCAGACGATAGAGTATAAGGGTGACAGAGACTAGGCACTATACACTATAGAGGTGACAGAGACTGGAGACTATAGACTATGGGGTGACAAAGACTGGAGACTATAGACTATAGAGCTGAGAGAGACTGGAGACTACAGACTATGGGGTCCCTCTGCAGGCTGTGAAAACCTTCCTCACTGTCTAGTACACCTCCAATCTTTGTATCATCAGCAAACTTGCTGATCCAATTTACCACATTATCATCCAGATCATTGATATAGATGACAAATAACAATGGACCCAGCACTGATCCCTGTGGCACACCACTAGTCACAGGCCTCCACTAGTCTCTCCTTTGTCAATTAATAACGATATACAATTTTAAATTGAATCAAAGAATGGCCTGCGCAAATCGAAGAAGAATGAACCAACTTCCGAATTCGCAACCAATCCTCTGCTATCAAGGTCATGTTAAGATCTGTGTCCCAAGCTTGCTTAATCTTAAATAGAGAATAATTATCCTGTTGGAATAGTAAATTATAAATTTTCCCTATAAAACCTTTCACTAAAGGGTTGAATTTAAAAATACTGTCTAACAGATCATAATCTTGTATATATGGAAAATTACTTAAATACTCTTATAAAAAAATGTCTTACCTGAAGATATAGCAAAAAGTTTGAGTATGAAAGAGAGTATGTAGTTACTATTTTCTCAAAGCACATCAATCGGTCTTCCTGAAGCAAATCCATAAAGGAATAAATTCCTTTATTCCTCCAATGAGAAAACGTAGGATCACTAAGTGAAGGTTTAAATAAATAGTTTCGATAAATTAATACTAAATAGTCATAGTCCTAGTCATACTTTATTGATTCCGGGGAAAATTGGTTTTCGTTACAGTTGCACGATAAATCATTAAATAGCATGCAACTTGGACAGTATCCTCTTTTCAGACACCACCGTCAGAGAGTCCACTTCCATCCCCACAACATTACTGGCCTTACGAATGAGTTTGTTGATTCTGTTGGTGTCTGATACCCTCAGTCTGCTGCCCCAGCACACAACAGCAAACATGATCGCACTGGCTACCACAGACTCGTAGAACATTCTCAGCTTCGTCCGGCAGATATTAAAGGACTACACTCTCCTCAGGAAATAGCGACAGCTCTGACCATTCTTGTAGACAGCCTCAGTGTTCTTTGACCAGTCCAAGTTCAAAGTTGACCAGTTCAAACTAAGAAGGTTAATTTGTTTAAGATTAAAAAACTTACGAAACTGGTACCAAATTCGTAATGACTGCTTAATCATAGGATTAATATTTAAAATAGAAATTTTGACTAGTTGTACAGGTAAAGAAGCTCCTAATTACGAACTTAAGTAAAATTGTTTCACAGCTTCCAATTCCAAGTCAACTCGTGGTGGGCGTTCATTTCTATTGGTCCAATACAACCAAGAACACGCATAGCGTATATTAACCGCCCAATAATACATTCTTAAATTAGGCAAAGGAAGACCTCCATCCTTTCTAATTTTTGAAAATGACATTTTCCAATTCTTGGTCTTTTATTATTCCAAACAAAAGATGAAATAATAGAGTCAACCTGCTAAAAAAAAACTTCTTAGTTAAAAAAATAGGAATATTTTGAAATACATACAAAAATTTTGGTATGATCATCATTTTTACTGCATGAATTTGACCAACTAACGAAAGTGTAAGAGGCTTCCATCAAGAAAATAATTGCTGCATAAAATACACTAAAGGAACTAAATTAGCTCTATAAAGGTCTCCATTATTTTTAGTCATGATAATCCCTAAATATTTAAAACAATCCGTAACTTTAAAAGGAATATCAACATATATAAAAGCAGAATCATTTACAGGAAATAATTCACTTTTATGCAGGTTTAATTTATATCCCGAAATCTTTCCAAATTCATGTAATAATTTCAAATAAACTAGGAATAGATTCTTCAGGATTGGAAATATAAGCTAAGAGATAATCAGCATAAAGGGAAAACTTTTGAATAATCCCATATCTCGAAGTTCCTTGGATATCTTTAGCTTCACGAAGTACAATAGCCAAAGGTTCCAGCACCAAATTAAATAACAAAGGATTTAACGGACATCCTCGTCTCGTACCCCGTGAAAGTTGAAAAAAGGGGGATCTACAGTTATTAGTAATTGCAGTGGCAATAGGGTTTTTATATATCATTCTAATCCACTTATTAAAATTTATACCAAAGCTAAATTTCTCTAAAACGTTAAATAAATATGTCCATTCAACTCTGT